>NC_060277.1:89945652-89958073 GCF_021613505.1 Equus quagga | reverse complement strand
TGTAAATAAGGGAGCAGACTCAAGATGACCCTCTGGACAAGAAGCTATAGAAAAGGAGAACCTGTGATAAGAGAATTCAAATTTATTTTGAAATTATTAGTAACTTTCTATCCAGTGAGGATCCAGATACACACATTTTATGTCAAAATGAATGTTGGGGCCTCTTTCTCCTACTACCTTAAACCCAGTTCCTATAACTGCATTTCTATACTTTAAACCTATTCTCTTACCTTTCTAATGGTCGCAACACATATTGTAGAAAGATTTAATGGGTCAATAGCTTCCAATTTCATTCCTTCCTTGAACCATTCCCCACTCTGGTCTACTTCTTTTACCTAAAGAATTACAGGAAAGCACATCAACTGTTACAAATGTTATCATTTTAATAATTAAAATGTTACCAATCTGAAAAGGTTTACCAGATGAAAATACCAAAAGCCTTCTCCTACCTACCTAATATGAAAACTCAAACTTCCATTAGGGAATAGAGAGAAGTCAGGCAAACAGACAAAATTTTAAGAATAATTACAATCAATAGTTGTGACACCTAAGGATTACACGGTCTTAATTCTTTTAAGTGAACATATGTAATTGTGATTTTCATAATTTTAGGAAAAAAACCCACAACCCTCTTTCAAACCTAATTTACAAATGAGGGTTCTTATAAAAACTTCTTACCTTAGCAAATAAATGTGGTGGTGTATCAAAATGTCCATCCTGTTTCTTTGTAATATCTACAAGGAAAAGTTACACACTAATCTGTCAGCATTTGTGAGAAGACCAAAAACCACGTTTCTTTGAAGGTTTCAAACTCACAAGGTATGTATACTCTAAAACATGGCAAAAATACATGCCTTCTACATTTATGGTGAATAATATTCTTTAATAGTCTTTCTCTCTTCAGAGTACATGTGCTATTAAATACATTCCACCATTGAAAATGCTGGGAATTAGGGAATTACAGCTTTAGAAGTATGTCTTAATGTGTTTATGATTAAGTCTAACCACATTTAATCTTGCTATTTTGAGGAAAATTGAATGGAAAAAGAAAGGTTATCCTTAGATCTTTCAAATGGGCCGGATAAGAAAAGTGTAAGGAAACAAATGTAGTCATGAACAAAAGTGTTATTTTTTAAGTGAGAACAAGTGGAAGGAATATAAAGGAATTAGTTGGGACACTAACATTCTAGTGGGAACCTTCCCTTATTAAGGTAGAATGAGCAGCCCAGACAACTGGAATGCTATTTTTGATCTATGCTATTCTATAGAGAAAAATAACCAAGTAGTACATTTCAGTCTCAATGATAACTTTCAAAAGGAGTTCTTGTGACAGGTGCTTACCAGATCTTTTGAATCGATGGCCTATGCTTCGAGACCAACCAATATGATGGATCAACGGGCTGTGCATATGGCACCAGAAGTCATCTGTTCTATCTTCACTCTCTTCGTACACTAGTCTTAATCTTCCTCCAATTACACTTTCCACCACTGCCACTCGTGTTCGACACAAATGCCTCTTGTCAACCACTTCTACTCTCATGCAGGGTTTGAAAGGATACTGCATACTCTCGGAAACCTTGAAACAAAAGCAGACAAAAACTGTTCAGAATTCATGACAAAGATCTACAAATAATTTTAATACTGTACTATTAAAAATACTGAGTACACTCAATATTTAACAGAGGTCATTCTAGCTCACTAAAGCAAAAACTTTGGAGTTACTCCTTTCTTCAGAGCTCTCATTTAACACTGCAGTCCTTTCTAAGGTCCTGTCTTTACCTTTTGTGAGAAATCGGGAGGAAGTGTTTTGGCACCAGTAAGTCGTTTCACTAGAAAAGCTTTCCAGTTTGTATACTTATGCTGAATAGCTAAAACAAAAGAAATAACCAGTTACACTTTGGCAAAGAGCAGAACTGCTTCATAAACTATTTGCTAAAAAAAATAGTCACAAATCTCCCTGCAATTTAGAGTATTAATTAAGATTCTGAAGAAGAGTAACAGAAACAGAGAAAACAAGTATGTCTTGCCAACAAGTAAGGTACTTGAAACCAAAATATAGTATTTTAATTTATCATCTTAATGTTACTGTGTGTGAAACTGCACTAAAGCACATATATTTAAATTATAGTAAAGGTATAAGCTACTTACTTCTGGGAGGGACAAGAGGTTTTCCACTGGCTGCGCACCAACCAACTGGATGGATATCAGAACCACAAATATTGCACCAGAAGTCCAGACTAGAGTCATTTTCAAATCCTTCATATCTTAAAAGGGCATTGTAACCTGAAACCAACAAATCAATCACCATATAAGAAAATGAAGAGAAATAAAACAGGATATAGCTGCTGGCAGTGGTTGTCACACGTCTGTGCATCCGCAACAGAATCACGAGCAGGGCTTGTTAGACAGACAGAGGGCTGGGCCCCACCCGAGAGGTTCTGGGTTCGAAGGTTTTGGCTGAATCGATAATCTGCATTACTTTCTTTCTTTTTTTTTTTTTAAGACTGGCACCTGAGCTAACATCTGTTGCCAATCTTCTTCTTCTTCCCAAAGCCCCCCAGTACACAGCTGTATATCCTAGCTGTAGGTCCTTCTAGCTCTGCTACATAGGATGCCGCTTTAGCATGGCTTGATGAGCGGTGCCATGTCTGCACCCAGGATTCAAACTGGTGAACCCTGGGCCCAGCCCTGGAATCTGCATTTCTAACAAGTTCCCAGGTGATGCTGGTGCTACTGGCGTATGGATCAAACTTTCTGAGAACCATTTGTACAATGCAGTTTAACTGTTTTCAGAGCATGGCTTCTTCCTTTCAATATATTTTGATTTTATCCACAGCTTCTTAAATTCTAGAAAAGAAATTCTCAGTGAAAACAGGTGTGGGAAAGCCGTACTAGAATATAGTTTTGAAAATAAAGCAAGAACATTGTGGTAAATTAGCAAAACCTTGTCAAATCACAAAAATCTAGTTAAAGTATATTTCAAAGAAACTGCTTTATCCAGCTGACTGGGTGACCAATTATTTTTGGAGAATTTGGATGCTGATACTTTGAGTCTAAATTCTTCTGTTTATTTGGAAATAAGATTCAGAAATGCTAGGTAAAGAAGTTTAATAAACACAAATAAAAGTATGTGAAATCACTTGAAAACTCCATGTACTAAGCAAGAGAAAGCCTCATTTCCTAGAAAGAACAAAGAGTATATGATGGATCCTGTTCATAAATTTAATAAGCCTTATGTTGATAAGAGATTAAGGTTTAATTTAATGCCCTTAGCAAAATAAAAAAGGCCCAATAAATTTGCATCTGAGGCTGGGAGCTAAGTTCAGTCAGCATTTTCATGTGTTACTATCTATGATGAAAATTTATAACATGAATCCTTTAGTTTTAAAATTCAATAATTCACAGAACCATTTATGAGTTTGCTGTTGCTGAGCTCTAGTTTACGATTAACATCAGGCTCACTTACAAAATGTCATTAAAGTGGCTAAAATAAGACGATGCAATCAGATAAAACAGAAATGTAAAATCAGAGATGGGAGGTAAAAATAATTCTTGGATATTAAATATATTGATCTTTAGAGCTATTTAAATACAACTGACAAACATCTAGGACAGAAACAGCATACCGCTGTTTTAAATTATGGTGTGGAGAATAATAGAGGCATTGAGAGATGCTTATTAAAGCTGGGGAAACGTTTTACGGAAAAGGCGGGAACTGAACTGGATAATACATTAAGTACAGAGCATGGGCCACTTGTGCGAGTGAGCAAAGGCAGAGAGGTGGCAAAAAACAGGCTGCATTAGGGAGGACGGAGACTACTCTCATTAGAACAGATTATTTATGTTGCGGAGCAACAAAAAATTTGGTCAGTGGTATATGGTGCAACTCATCAATAGCTGTAAATGCTGACCATCTTGATCCTTTAAGGACAAAGAAGCTAGTAAAGACACTTGAACAGACAAACAGGATTAAGATCATTTTTAGGTAAATTGAGTCTATCACCAGTACATGTGGGCATTTTGGGAAGAAGGCCGGAGTTAAGACTAGAAAGAGAAGGATGAGTGAGAGACCTCTTCCAGTATCTCAAGACAACTCTTCTGATCTGAGTGGCGGCCCCTCCTCTAAAGTACTACAGTGTCCAGCTACACTACTCAGTGAGCACCTCGCCATAAAGGTATTCAACATTTGGCAGATGTGAACTTGCTGGAAAAAACAAGTCTTATACTTCTGCATATCACCTAATGCACTTATTTCATGAGCAATAAGGAAATAAGGCCTAGGCTACATGGAAACAGCGGGAATGAAGAAAAAGGAAGAACCCAAGACATATGAAATTACCAACCCTGGTTTACTTTTGGTATTATGGATCCTATCACTCTTTTTAGTACCTCCACTTTTTGTTACTTTTCAAAGTATTTTCCTATACCAGAGGTTGGCAAACTATATTGTGGCCCAAGGATCTGGCCTACTACCTGATGTTTTTTACACTCTGCCATGCAAAAATGGTTTTAACATTTTTAAATGTTTGAAGAAAAATCAAAAGAAGAATAACATTTCATGATTCATGACAATCACATGAAATTCGAGTTTCAGTGCTCACAGGTGAAGTTCTACTAGAGCGCGGCTATGCCTGCTCATCTATGTCCTGCTACAGCTGCTTTCAAGCTACAATGGTAGAGGTGAAAAGTTGTGACTGAGATTGTATTGCCCACAAAGCTGATATATTTACTGCCTGGTTTTTACAGAAAAAAATTTGCCAACCTCTCCTCTACCATCATATTTATTATTTATTTGGCAACACTTGCAAAACTGACAAATATGCTTTCTTACAACTTACAAATATAATCAGCATTTTCTAGTGAAAATAGTAACAATGTGTGCTGTTCACCTGCTAATTTTACAATCCCAGCAATCCAGAAGACTTTGGTAGGCAAGCTGCAGTCTGTATTAGGAACTTCTACTCTCACATTTTCTGAGATATCACCCCAGCAGGTCCCCATAGGTGCCTGTCATATAAAAATTATTAAATTATTATCTTATTAACATAAAGCCTAAAACATGTCATTCAAAATTAAACATTACCATCAATAATGGAAACATTAAACTAAAAATGGTATTTAATTCACTCATTTTTCTCTAAAAATAGCACTGTTATTTCTCTTTCCACAGAATTCTATTTGGCAAAAACCAGGGTCAGGGTAAAGCTCAAGAGGAAAAGAATTCACATATATTAGAACAGATCCACGTCGACTTCAAAATTCAATACTGTCCTCATACAAGAATTGAGCAGCAATTTTTTCAAAAGCTGAATCACAAACTTGGTAGGAGATTTCACAGGATAAAGCTGACTTAAGAAACATTATTTTTAATATGCACTCAATAAACACAGTTTTACTTTAATTTCTAATTTTAAAAGATCTGGCCAAAAGGCAGAAAGAAAAATAATTCCAATCAGCAATGTGGTTCCCAAAAACACAGGAGAAACAAAACTTAGTTATCTACATTTTCAACTTAAGTTAAATCCATAGAACAGAAAGATAGTCTGTTAAAACAACATATGGCAAAAGCACTGGATAAAGTTATTAAAAGGGTGGGTTGAAGAGTCTTTGGAGACGCGTACCATGGTAAATTGTTAAATAATTTATTATTTCTAAATTTCTCACGTAGGAATTACTGTACCCAAGAGAAAACTTTCAGTGTTAGAACTGGTAACCACTTGCCTCCACACCAAATGGTTAAGATGGGGACTCAGAAAAATGATTAAATGAACACCACAAAGGGATTTTTCCAAAATCTAACATAGGTTCCCAAATTACAATTTCCATTACATTTTAATCATTAGAACTTGAGGCCATTTTCAATTATTTGGAGTTTATGTAATGGTTAATTAAATCAAATAAGTGAATTCAGGAATATAAATGCTGATAACACCAGTCTCTGTGGCCCTTGATAAGCTGGCTCCTCATTTAACTTAGAACCTGATCACAGAGAAAAGGATTAGGTGAGGTCATAATAAGAACAAATCAGGGAAAGACAAAATAGCTTCAAAGCTCAAAGATGAGCAAACAAAGACATCCAGCAGCCACACGAACCAGCCAATATGAACGCCGGGCAAACGTCTTCCACGCAAAGCCTCTCCTACTTTGGTGAATGCTAACCAACAGGAGGGTTAACCTAAAACTACTCGACCCCTACCCTCGATAGTTTATGGCATTTCTGAAGGAGAGGAAGAAACTGTCAAATATACTGAACTAGGATAAGTCTTGAAACCAAAGACAGAGTCAATTTACGGCTATTGCTTTAATTAGCAAGCAATGACTATACTCCAATACCTTGGAGACAGTGGCCTATCTCAACTATTTGTGATTCTGGAAAGGTACACATAACTATCTCCCTGAGCTGTGTGGAAAATAATACATCCACTATGACTATCTCTTTCTGCTTTTTTTAAATTGAAAGACTGGACTCTTCAGGTTCTGCTATCTCCCCCTATATCACTCTAGACTGTAGGGCCATCCCTATTGCCAGCAGATATGATCAGAAAAGGAGAGGCTGGAAGGAAGACAGCTAACAGATTAACGTATATTAACACAAAGACCATGTATTCGTTTCTGTGAGGATGAACCAATTAGAACAGATAGATGCAGTTAAATATATGCATTAAATTAAGGCAGACTATCCACCCTTCTTTGGCTGCCAAAGCCTGTGGAACAGGTTTATCTTTTGTTGAGAAGAGGCATGGTTACGCTGACAAGGTAGGGGTTAGGTTGGCACACTGCTAAGTGATTTTGGCATACAGGACTCCCCTTTGAGCGAAGATATGACAATGTCATACTGACTTTTAAAAAAAAGCTTTAACAACTGTTTGGAGAAAATAACTTTTAGTCATGTTTTATTAAAGAAAATAAAATATCCATATGCTCACTTAAAAAAACAAAGCTAAGGTTCCCTTTAGTGGGGGAATATTAAATAGTTTTGGTCCCTACAGTCTGGATTGGTATAGGAGAAAGTAGCAGAAAGTGACATTTGTTCTTGCCTGTAAGGTTGTGGTTCTGCTAGGCCCTCTTAAACCAATCCATATGGTTCACTCTAAGAAAAAAAATGAAGAAACAAAAACAACAAAAAAGAGCACCATAGTCATTGCATAGTATGTGCTCAATGTGTTGAAATAAGGTAACTTCACAGACACATCTGCCCTTTTGTTTAAAATGAATATTCTTAAGTGTGGAAGACTAAATGACCCAGGGCTTGACAGCCATCTTCATCCAAGTCATCTGTCTTCTCTTGCTGGCAGGAGGGACACCTCTGAAAGTCTGGATTGGCATAGCATGAACTAGCAGAACCATAATTTACAGGTAACAACAAATTTACCTTCCAGACTCAGGACGAGAGGTCCACCTCAGGCTCCTCCCAAACCAGGAAGATCTGCTTCACCACTTCCTGCTCCAGGGCCACTCGTGAGGGCTATCTGGGAGCGACTCTCCTTCCCTGCAAGGTAAGCTGTCATCAGGTCCTGCAGGACACGGCCAAATCCAAACGCTGAGGGCTCCCCAGCACAAATGTTTGACAACCTCCACCTGACTGTCTGTCTGTAAAAAGACAACTGGGTGGGAAGTCTTAGTTTCTGCACTTCAAGAACATTTCCAGATGGTCCAACAGCCCAGATGGCTAATATTTAGACTCTCATAGAGGGCTGATACTCTGCACTTATGATGCTTTATGGCAGAAATACAAATTTCCCTCCACAGAGCTGCCAACTTACAACTTTCAATCACCCACAATCTTTAGTAACAAAGAGTTTAAGTGGGCAGACGCTAGTCCTGAAGTTGCACATAGGTAACCAAGAAAGAATCAATCCCAATAATGATATGGCAATGTACAAAAAGCCACCATTAAAATACCTTACGACTAACAGGCATATGGTCACTAAAGTACATCTAATAGAGAAAGACAAAATATTATTTTGCCAAAAAGGGGAGAAAACATTACAGGAAATTAATTAGAAAGAAATCACAACTCTTAAATACTACTTGCTGGAATTCGGAGGAAGTAGAAACAAGAAAAAACACTGTTCCCTCTTTCTCCAGAAAGTCCACTCATCCTGTGACTTGATACCATAATCTACTTTTTGAGGTGGTGGCAACAGGGAGATGGGGTGTGCAAGGACAATACAAAAGGAAATGGGAGGCCTGGGGTAGAAGAAAGATTAAGAATGAGGGAATGCTATTTACATGTGAAAAGAGCTAGGAACAGTGACGACTAATTTGAAAGGCATAAAACAGTCCATAATTTTTTTTAAACCATATTATACTGTTTCAGAATTGGGAGATTCCAATAGAAAAACAAGAAACATTTTAGAAAAAAGACTAAAATTTAAAAAAAATCTAGATTATTTAGGGTTTCTTTAAAACATAAAAAACAGATGATTTCTATATTAGAGTCCACTGCTTTCGTGCAGAAAATCTATTTCATGGCAACACTCAAAAAAGTTAACTCAGATAGAGCACTCATAAATGACAGAAATGAATTCAAGTTTTATTTCCATTAGAAAGAAATTCTGCAATCTAAGATGACATATTGAAGATTCTAACGAGTTAAAATGAACACAAAGTCATTTATTTTCAACTTTCAGTAGAGTCATGTATATGTGTGGTCAAGGCTAGGGGAAGAAACAAAAAATAGTTTTACTTGAAAGAGATTATTTTACTAATAAACACATAACTGAGAAATGGATTAAGAGTTTTACTATGAACTATTGTTACTGTATATACACAAACAAAAAGGCTTTTGTTTTTCTCCTTAAAGTCCGAAAACATAGTTGTGATACTTGTTGCAAAGAAATATGGATAACCTTATCTGCTCAAAACAGTGGGCGTGCAGGTGAGGCACCCAAGAGAGGATCAAAACAGATCACGTAAGTAACACCAGGGGTATTTGGGGGGGCAGGATGAAAGAGTATAGTAAACTTAGCTTCAAGTTACAGCATATATGTGTACAAAGGACCTTTTATAAAATACAAAACTACAACTATCCTCAAGGGAGAAAAAAGTACGATGATTACATTTCTGGTCTTACCAATGACATGACCAACAAAACACCAGAGTATCAAACAAAATAAATCTGATTTTAAATACATGACTGGAGGAATAGGATTTCAGCTTTTGTATGTTTCATGTACCTTTAATATTAGCACATTTTGGCCTGTGCTGCACGCCTAGGAAAACTATTTCACTTGATTTTATAAGGCAAATAAT
This sequence comes from Equus quagga, assembly GCF_021613505.1. Lineage (NCBI taxonomy): Eukaryota > Metazoa > Chordata > Mammalia > Perissodactyla > Equidae > Equus > Equus quagga. The sequence goes on along the minus strand of NC_060277.1, from coordinate 89,948,818 downwards.
GGAAAGACGAGCGCATCAGTTTAAAAGACTATAGTCTTTTAAAAAAAAAATTAAGAGTGCTTTAAAGGTAAGTGTTCTGCATACACACAGACCAAGTGGAGGCTCCCCTGGGTTCAAACATATTACTAAAAGAAGAAAATCATCTGTGAATTTCATTCATATATATAATGTACCTAACTGGCATGTGGCACTACAGTAGTATTTTGGAGATTCTTTCAGTTTAAGGATAGTTATGGATACTGTTTTTAGGGGCTGTGAAATAACAGAAAACATATATATTGGTCTCTGTCCCTGGTTCCTGGTACAGAGCTCTTAAAACCTTTGTAATTTCCTAAGTGGTAAGAGCACTAGGAGCATCTTTTGTTCTCATATTTGGTCTCTGACCCAAGGTCCTGACACAGAGCTCCTAAATCCCTTGGAATTTATGGGTGACAGGAGTGTCTTTTCTTCTAATGAGGTGACTCTTGGTATATAGCTTCAGGATGAGAGCTGGTCACCAGAAAGACCAAGCTATGATTAGAAGCTTGGAACGTTCAGTCCTATACCTCATCCTCCAGGAAAGGGAGAGGGGCTGGAGACTGAGTTAATGACTGATCATGCCTATGTGATGAAACCTCCAGAAAAATCCCAATATACGCAGTTTGGAGAGGTTCTGGGTTGATGAACAAGTGGAGGTGCTAGGAGAGTGGTGAGCCTGGAGAGGGCATGGAGGCTCCATGCCCCTTCCCACATACCTTGCCCTATGTCTCTCTTCATCTGGCTGTTTCACCTGATTCCTTTATTATATCCTTTATAACAGACTAGTAAACGTGTTTCCCTGAGTTCTGTGAGCCACTCTAGCAAATTATCGAACCCAAGGAGGGGGTCATGGGAACCCTGATTTAGAGCCAGTAGGTCAGAAGTATAGGTGACAATCTGGAACTTGCGACTGGTGTCTGAAGTGGGCGCAATCTTGTCAGACTGAGCCCTTAACTTGTGGCATCTGATGCTAACTCTACGTAGATAGTGTCAGAACTGAACTGAATTATAGGACACCCAGCTGGTGTCAGAGAATTGCTTGATGTATGGAAAACCCACACATCTGGTGTCAGAAGTCTTGTGTAGTAGGAGTGTGTGAGTAAAGGAGAAATACAGAAGTGAACCTATAGGGGCTTAATTCAAAACCACATCAAGAAAAAAAAGGAGAACCAGTCCTGATGGCCTAGTGGTTAAAGCTGGACGCGCTCTGCTTCAGAGGCCTGGTTTGGTTCCTAGGCGCGGAACCACACTAGATTGTCTGCCACTAGCCACGCTGTGGCAGCAGCTCACATAGAACGGGAAGGACACACAATTTAAATATACAACTAAGTATTGGAGCTTTGGGGAGGAAAAAGACAAAAAAAAAAAAAAGGACTTTACCTCAATGAAAAGCAAATTAAAGCCCAAAGTTGAAAATTACAATCCAGCTACTGAAAAAAGTAGCAAGAGTTTCTTTATTTATAACAAGAGATAGATTAGATGATTTTTAAGATGCCTTACAGCTTTGTAACCATATGATTTAGGATTAGTGAAAAGTGCTATTAGCTAATTCGTGGTTTCCAACCTCAGAGACTGCCAAGGAAGGGGGAGCCAAGGGTCAGGGGCCAAGGCTCCGGCCACACCACCCCGCCCCTGCCAGACCAATCAGTGCAGCTTCTTCTTATCCTAGCTGTGTTTACTAGGGAAAAGGGGAATTCTGCTGCTAAAAAAAAAAGCCTGAAAAATACCACCTAGATAAAATGAAAGATATACCAGATATATGGCAATCATAATATACAGATTCCTAAGTAGATATATTTAATGAGAACTGAGGCTCAATTTCCATTGCTAATTATAAAAATGTCAAGCACCGTTGTAATCAAGTAATCACAGCAATTATTGAAAAGGATACAGTCCTATATCGTACTTTGCAGAGACTTCATTCCCAGAAGATTAAAGACACATCATGGAAAGAGGAATTCTTCTCTTGAAATTCTATAACTTTAGAATTAATCACAATCACATTTAAGTGCTGGCAACCATAAAGCGTTTACTTGGAACCCTTAATCCAGAAGAGGTTGGGTTACGTTAAAGAAACAAGGCATTCGAGGCTGTGCCAGGGCCCCATGCCCAACTCCTGGTGCAATCACAACAGCTCTGCTTCCACGTTACACACTGGAGGTTTTTTATTTTTTGGAAGATTAGCCCTGAGCTAACATCTGTGCCCATCTTCCTTCACTTTATATGTGGCATGCCTACCACAGCATGGCTCACCAAGCAGTGCCATGTCCGCACCCGGGATCTGAACCAGCGAACCCCGGGCCACCAAAGCGGAACATGCGAACTTAACCGCTGCACCACCAGGCCAGCTCCTGGAGGTTTTTTAAAATCATGTTTGAAAAAGAATCTCCTAGGAGCAGGGAAAGGCTCCCAAACTCTGATCAAGTTGGAGACAAGGCAGATGTAGAGTCTAGACGAAGGGGGCCCGAATGATGAACCAGACTCAGGGCAGGTGTTAAGTCTCGGAAGAATAGAAGATTGAAGATACAAGGCAGGGTCTCGCGCTTCCAGCAGCTCCTGACAACAGGTTTTCTAAAGTCAAAGCCAATAACTCTCTTTGGAGACCTAGAAAATGATCTTGGGGGAGAACCATGAAGAGTCAACTCTAAAGGACAAAATCAAGTGCAGTATGAGGTCTGACCTCTAAACCAAATGGCTTCAAATGAAGATGCTGGTTAAGGCAACAACGCAAACCCACTTGTACTAAAATACACTAACAAATTAACAATATAAATGTTTTCCTATTTGATAAGGAGAAGGCAGTAAAGAAAGATGAGTGGACTAGGAAGGCACAGGGTGACAGATGCCTCAATTCTGAGCAAAAAAAAGGAGGCTCCACAGTATGATTATTAATAATCCAGCTAAGGTTAGCTGCTCTATTTTTCATCAGACAACACTTCAATCTTAAAAAAGCAAACTCAAAAACAAAATCAATCAATTTTAGTATCAGAGATTTTCTTGCAAAGAACTTTAATATAGTATTACTATTCAAAGATAAAGACATGAAAAAAGTGATGTTTTTGGGACTCTGAAATGCTATTTTTTAAATATCCTGACTACTTAGGTAAAATAGCTTGACATGGTTTATGATATTAAAACATAAAAAACA
>NC_060277.1:89789684-89945642 GCF_021613505.1 Equus quagga | reverse complement strand
AGGTAAAATAGCTTGACATGGTTTATGATATTAAAACATAAAAAACAGACTATTAAAATAAAGATAGGAAAAGAGATAAAGGCTATTCTGAAGGAGACAACAGACAAACATTCCAGGAATCTGCAATAAATTATCACAGCTGAGAACTTAATCTAGTCCTGAGCTTCTTAGTACCAGAAGGAACTATCCCACAGAGGAGAGAAAGATTTGCTTTGTAGTTCCCTTTAAAGCTGCTGCTGCTGTGTATTTAATATATCTCACAAATGTGACCCTATTATTAGACATTACAGTAAAATAAATCACCTACTTCACACTGAGATAAAGTATCTAAGATTCCACTTAGGTTGGTTCAGATAGTCAGCACGCGAGCATCTAAGGACTTAACACCCGTAGTTTCAAGAAAGAAGACTTGCAAATGAATCAACTCAGCTTTAATTTATATTTCTACCACTGAATTAATATTGTTGACCTTGATCAAGATCCCTTATTGACCGTGAATGAATGAAAATTCATTTGGATTTCCATAGCAAGAAGTCAAGCTCAGTTCTGTCCACATGCTGTTATTTAAAAGTAAAGCCTTAACAAAATGCTAAGTGCAAACAAAATTTCATTCATTAATTTACTAAATTCTCTTTTCTTCTTATACATGGTCAGTAGCGGATAGAACCTTTAAATATAAATTAAACTTATAGTCAGGTTTAAAAAAGTATTGGACAGAATTACTCAGATAATTGAATCAAAAGGAATAGAATCAAAAGGAAAGAACTTATCATTAGGTATATTTTTAACATAATTCTGAATTATTTCAGATGTTCTGTAACAATTTACTTGCTAAAAACATCTTGCAAAGGGTTTTCCATGATATACAGCACATATTTCAGCCCATAAGAATATATTACTAATAGTTTCTTCTTTGTTTTTGTGATTTTACATTTGGAGACAAAAATAAAACGAAGAAAGAGCTTTCCTTTTCTGAATTATCAGGTCAAATCACAAAGATTTAGGTAATATAAATGATGGATGGTTTCTATTAGGTTGAACCACATGACATTGCTAATATGCAACCACTTTTGATATACAAAGGCAGCAATTTTATACGATTCAACTTAATATGAAAATCAGACGAGAAGAGTACTTTTCCTGGTTTAAAATAATTTCAGATTGCAATTTCTTTATACTAAGGTTTTACTTACAAAACTTACTGAAGTTATTTGTAGCTATTAATAAGTATAATAATTAATAAAAAAAGACATTTCCACTGCAACGTATAAGATAAAAACCTTCTAAGGATAAAATGTTTAGGTGTTATGTACCTCCAGATTTAATCAACTAGGAAGTATGTTAATACAAGGTGAGAAATTCCATACTCACATGTTTAAAGCAGGTAACTGGAGCTGCTATAAAGCTATTGCTATTGATGTAGTTGCCCCAGCTGAAACCTTCCATAGAGACTGCTGCTGAAACAAAACAAAGGTAGATATATTACAATGCTTAAATCTTCATAAGAAGGCTATTACTTTAAAATGTGAAATAATATGAAATTAATTTATCACCTTTAAAGAAAGTTTTCTTTTTTTCTGTAAGGATTAAAGAACTTCTCTAGAGAAACATGAACTTTAGGATACATCATATTTGCAAACAAACAGCAGTTTGAGTCTTCTTCACACAACACGTGCTCCTTGGGACGGAGTAAGAGCTCTCCAGTTAGGAAAGGCAGAGAACAGCGGAGAGCAGAGGTGTTCAGGCTAACAAACGCTGCCATGGCTGCCTTTGTGTCTTTATTCCCACGCAGCTCTTACTGTGCACCTTGGTGACATGTCCATCCAGCATCTACCATTTAATACATTTACTGCCTTTCTCCCTGCTTACCTCTTTACCTTTGCACTCCTGTTAAGAATCTTCCATTAGAAATGGTCCTTTCTTCTTATTACTCTCTTCTCCCCAACCCCTTTGAAGCCTGCTAAATGTCCTACTTCTTTGCCAATTATCTCCACAATGCTCTCTACCATCCATGGCGTAGAGAATCAGTACATAAAAAATAAATAATAAACCAAATAAAAAACATTAATATTAAGGAGATTGCCACAAGTACTAGAACTTGTGAATGCAACTATTCTCTTCTAGAATAATTTACTGATACCAAAACCATCATCAGGAAGCCTAATGTCATAATGCGTTAACAGGGCATAGAAACAGCTTAGATAACCAGAATCCCAAATTAAAATGTCACTAATTAAAACCAGATGAATCAGTATCAAATATTTCACCTTTACTGCATTCACCCATATTACCTGCTTTAGTCTTTGCTTGATTTTGCAAGGTAGCTTGATACTGAGCATAGGCGGCTAGTTTAGCAACTAAAGGTTGTTTCTGAAGAACTTTTGCTTTCTTTGTTGGAGGCTTACCCTAAAACAAGAAGAGTTAAGTAAATAGGATTCTTTTTCATCCTCCCCGACACTGAAAACTAACTTGATTGCACACTACTCATTCTGCTTAAGTAAACATCGAGGGTTTAGAAAATTATTCAAGCGGAGGAAATACATAAAGAATTTTAACATGGGAAATCTTTTCTGGAGTTCTGCTACAATGTAGATTTCTAATATGGGTAGCAGAGCTGGCACAGACTAAAACAGCAATATGCAAATTAATATGTTAATAAAAAATTACACCCCATAAGATGTTAAAATATAGGCTGTGGTGGATACTTGATTCCTTCTTATACTAGATAAAACCAGTGGTTATTCACTCATGCAGGTTGCCAAGCATTGCTATTTATATGGTAAGAGAAGATAATTTAATGTTTAAAGAGCAAGTGACTGAGGTTTATACCTTTAGTGCTAATGCAAAAGATCAATGACAAAATGATCATTGGCCAAATTCAGTGTGACAAACTGCCATCCACTTGGGTACAGACCACTGCTCAGGATCTTTAGGTACTGTCTATCTGAAATATAGAAATACATCTAAGTGATGTATTTCCTTAATTTGGGGGATTTAAATAATCCTTTCAGTGCTATGTAATGATCACAATAAGTTAAATGAGAATAAGAAAAATGTGATCACTCAAGTAAAATACATTACAAAAATCAGTTACATAATGCCTTCAAAAAGTTTCTATGCCACAATACCAACAACTTAGTCAAATCATCAAATCTTCAGTCATTTTGTAGGCACTGATGTCTGTTTCAAGAAAGATGATTTTTTTTCCATATCATGAATGTTTTCAAAAAGGTCAGTTGGATTAACCAAATACATTTGGTCAAGGTATCATATGGGTTGTAATCTAAACTACAAAGCAAAGATGATGGGAACATAAAACCAAAGGGTAAATTATTTCCCCGCAAATGTTGAAAGATTCTGCCTTGATGTTAACTCAAAAGAAAACAAGGGGGGAAAAATGGATTCAATTTCTATATATAAAAAGTTGTTTATTATATTTATACTTGTTTAGAAAAAGCGTAAGTATTTTTAACTCACTTACACAAACAGTTCACAGTTTATTCTGGATAGTATGTCTTATCTATTTATAATAGCTGTTCAATTTTTAGACTGAACAAACTTTGGGACTCACCTATTTCCTAAAAATGTGGGGTGTAAAATGACAACTGGCCAATTGGGCAGAGGTGGAATGCAGTGAATCACAGTCAAATGACAGATCAACGGTGAAAGCCAGAGAAACGACAGACAGAAAGAATACGAAGGTCTCTGTACCGTTACCTGAAGTCTGGCCAAAATGCTTGCCTTCTTGGAGTTTGACGAATAACTTCTTGAACATGAAACGCTGCAGAAACGCTTTGTTTTAGAGTAAAAAGCATCTCGCACACCAACCATCCCACACATTTCGCAGGTAGCTAATTAACAAAATAAAAACATGGGCATTATGATAATATAATAACACCAATTTTTACCTAACAGTTTAATAATTTCTCCAACTGTCTAAAGGTTTTAATTTAAAAGTTTTCCTTAAGAGAAAATTTCTTCTATCTGTTACACAAATGATAAAATACCTACACAAAAATGAGAGAAAAAGACTGGTATGATGCCATGGCTAGGGGGTCCAGAAGGTCTGAAAATAGCTCAAGGTCAGAAAGACTTTAAAAAGGGTCAAAAGACACACAAATGTAAGTCAGATTCAACTAACATTTCCTAGTGCTCACCCAGCACCAGGAATTTTCATATACATCATGAGCTCTAGTGTTTGAAAGGATTATAAACAAAAGATGAAAAGAAATACAATGCCACTGAGGATTAATTCAAAGTACAGCACAAGCCTTTAAAACACTGCAAAGAGTGAAACCTAAAAAAAGCCAACTCCTGGAAAAATCCTAAGGGCAATGTGAAGATTTTCTTAAGTTATATTCAGAGGATGAGAAAAAAGGGATGGGTTCCAAGCTTGAGGTAAGTGCTCCATTATTCAGTGATGGAAGAAGGCAACAGAACTCTAACTATTATTGTGCCTCTTTGGTAAATCAGCATAATGGACAATAATCTGAAAAGCAAAATTAGAAGAACAAGGATCACAAGCTCAAAAAAGACAAACAGGTACATACCCAGCAGCAGACGGCAGAGTTATACGGTAGTTCCATTTTTAACTTTTTGTGGAATTGCCACATTGTTTTCCATAATGGCTGCACCAATTTACATTCTCACCAGGAGTGTACAAGCCTTCCCCTTTCTCCACATCCTTGCCAACACTTGTTATTTCTTGTCTTTTTGATAGGAGCCATCCTAACAGGTGTGAGGTGGTATCTCACTGTGGTTTTGATTTGCATTTCCCTGATTACTAGTGATGCTGAGCACCTTTTCATGTACCTAATGGCCATTTTTATATCTCTTTTGGAAAAATGTCTATTCAGGTCCTTTGCCCATTTTTTAATTGGGTTATTTACTTATTTGCTATCGAGTTAAATGAGTTCTTTATCTATTTTATTAATCCCTTATCAGATATAAGGTTTGCAAATATTTTCTCCCATTCTGTCGGTTGCCTTTTCAATTTGGTGACTGTTTCCTTTGTTGGGAAGAAACTCTTTAGTTTGATGTAGTCCCTCTCTTTATTTTAGCTTTTGTTCCCTGTACTTTTGGTGTCTTACCCCAAAAGTCGTTGCCAAAACCAATGTTAAGGAGCTTTTCCCCTATGTCTTCCTGGGGGGTTTTTACAGTTTCAGGTCTTAAGTCTTTAATTTGAGTTAATTTTTGTGAGCGATGTAAGATAGTGGTCCAGTTTCATTCTTTTGCATGTGGATGTCCAATTTTCCAAACACGATTCATTGAAGAGACTATCCTTTCCCCATGTGTGTTCTTGGTGCCCTCGTCAAAAATTATTTGACTGTATGGGGGCAGGCCCTGTGGCCAAACGGTTAAGTTTGCGCGCTCAGCTTCGATGGCCCAGGGTTTCACCGGTTTGGATCCTGGGTGTGGACATGGCACCACTCATCAGGCCATGCTGAGGCGGCATCCCACATGCCACAACTAGAAGGACCCACAACTAAAATATGCAACTAGGTACTGGGGGGATGGGGAGAAAAAGGAAAAATTAAAAAAAAAATCTTCAAAAAAAAAAATTAGTTGACTGTAAATCAGTACCTCGAAGAGATTAGCTGCACTCTCATGTTCAATGCAGCATTATTCACAATAACCAAGATAAGGAAACATCCTAAATGCCCTTTGATGGATGAGTGGGTAAGAAAATGTGGTAATCAGGGCCGGGCCCGTGGCGAAGTGGTTAAATTCACGTGCTAAGCTTCGGGGACCCAGGGTCTCACTGGTTCGAATCCTGGGCGTGGACGTGGCACTGCTCATCAAGCCATGCTGAGGCGGCATCCCACATACCACAACTAGAAGGACCCACAACTAAAAATACACAACTATGTACTGGGGGGCTTTGGGAGAAAAAATAAAATCTTTAAAAAAAAAAAGAAAAAGCATTCTCATTCTTTAAAAATAAATAAATAAAATAAAATGTGGTAATACATATATATGGTATATATTTATATATATAATAGAATATTATTCATTATAGAATATTCTTCAGCCGTAAGAAAAAGAAGGAAATCCTGTCATTTCTGACAACATGGATGAACCTGGAGGGCCTTATGCTAAGTGAAATAAGCCAGACAGAGAAAGAGAAACAGTGTATGGTATCACTTACATGTGAAATCTTAAAAAAAAAAAAAGCCTATTTCACAGAATGGTGGTTGCCAGAGGTTGGGAAGAGGGGGAAATGGGAGATGTAGGTCAAAGGGTACAAATCTTCAGTGATCAAAAGAGTAAGCTGTGAGGATCTAATGTACAGCATGTGACTACAGTTGATAATATGGTATTTTATACTTGAAAGTGGCTGAGAGTAAATCTTAAGTGCTCACACCACACACACAGTTAACTATGTGAGGTGATGGATGTGTTAATTATCTTGATCTTGGTAATCATTCCACAATATATACATACATCAAATCACCACATTGTATACTTTGAATATATACCATTATATCTGTCAATTGTTCTTCAATAGAGTTGGAAAAAAAGATAAACAGAAATAGAGTTGGAAAAAAAAATAATATAGCAAACAACTGTCTGAGTGGGTTCAAATCTCCACGCAAATGGGTAACACTGGAGGGACTTGTAGTTTAACCAGTACTTATACATCTATGAGAAATCACGGAAAAGATAAGGTGCCAGGAGATTAGGGAGGAACAAAGGGTGTCTAAGGTGGAAAAAGCGGAATGGTTCTCTGTTGTAAAATTCTACAACACATTATTAAAAAGGTTTGTGATCATCTTGGTAAAACAACTGTGCTCCCAAGGGAACAGAGTATCTTTGCCAAGAATTATACCTGTCAAACTAGAGCTCATGACTAGGATGTGAACTCCATCAGGGCAGGGACTTTATTCTGTATCGTTCATCTCTATCTCTAGTATATGAAACAGAGTCTGGCACATATAAAACTTTAATAACCTTATTTCCTTTTGAGATAAGAATCCCAGACTAGGGAGTTATAACCACATCATGGCAAGCTATCTATTAGTAGGAGTTAACACACTTGATACAATCTCTCATGTAGCTTTGTCAATAAAGGGCTGAGAAGTTTAAGCTGAAGTAGAAGACACTTAGGTAGGTTTTAACTGGTTGGATGACCACCCCTAGTGGGTCCTGATAAATGAAGTCAAGTTTTTTGATATGGTCTGTACCAGGCCCTGTGCTACTTAACTTAAAAGTCTAGAACAAGACCTACAGGGCATTATTATCGATGACACAGCATTCAATATTAGATGACAGAATTAAGAATCAAAAATTTCTAAGACCAAAATTTATTAAGAAAAAGGTTACATGGGGATCTTTAAAATCTTACACCTTGGGTTTAAAAAATCAACTGCAAAAGCCTAAGATTAGTTTAAATTGGTTTAGTTTGTGTGGTAAAGATCAAAAGGTTTCAGTTATTTGCAAATTCAGTATTAGTTTCAAAAAAGCTAAAGCAATTTTGCTGGTATGAACGGAAACACAATGTCCTGAAACAGGGAGATACAGGCTGAGCTGCCCCGTGCCCTCATCACACAGCGGGGCCACCCCTTTGCCTGAGGTCTTTTCCAGGACGTGGGACTTTCAATCCTAAAACCAGGACAGTCTCAGGCAAATCAGGACAAGGTGTCACCCTACACCATACAATCTGAAGTATCCCCAGAAGAAAGTGAGCAGGATGTTGAGGAATTAAATCACTGTGATACTGTGAGAAATGGCTGAAGCAACTAGGGTTACTAATGTACCCACGACACAAACTAGAACTAAGCATTCTAGTGTGAAGAGAAGAGATGTCATTGTAACGAGGACTGGAATTATTCTAATAATTCAAAGGGCAAAATTAAGACCAAAAGACAAAAGAGCAAGGATAATTTTGGTTCGATATAAAGAATATTCTGGTAATGAGAGATACCCTACCACACTGGCAATATTAAACAGAACCCTCTTAGGAGGAATTGTTACGGAGGAGACCTACCTTGACAGTCTCTTCCAACTCTGTAAGTCTACCATCCTACATGCTTTAAGTTGCATAGGGATTTATTAACCAACTACACAATTTAAGTCCACATTAAGTTTCTAAACAGCCTTTTGTTTTCATCTCATTCTACTTGCTTTCCACCAGAGGTAGTAGGTAGGCAAAATAAAGAGATCCAACACAAACCCAGTGATCTGATCTAGACCCACAAGTTTCAGACTGTGTTTCTGCAAACTGCCCTCTAAAAATTCTTAGGAAGGGAAATGAGAGAAGAAACGGAATCAAACACACTCTCAAAGATAAAGCTGCATGACAGGTGAAGGCTGTTCCCCTGACGGCAGAAGTGTTTCTACTCACCCATGCCAGACTTGCCATCTGGGTAAGTGTAGACTTGTCCATTGTTTTTGATAATTGGGAGATTAGAAGGTAAAGGAGCAACTTCTTCTTCACTCTCCTCAGAGCTGGAGCTGCTACTTGTGTCCTCACTGCAGCTGTCATAACCGTCAAACATCCCGAACGAGTCTCTTCTCCTCCTTCCGGACTGTGAAGAAGGTTCAGTCTTAAAAGTAGAAGAAGTCAATAATACATGACACAGCACTCATACACACCCCCAAAAGACCTTAGTTGGAATGTCGGCACGTGAGATTTGAAAAACGAAAATCTAGCCCTGAGAAATAATAATTTTATTTTATAAAGAAAAGCTAAATGTCTGTGTCAAAATGGAGCCCTCCACTTTGGTGAGGAACAAATCTATTAGCTACTGTGTTAGCTAAAAAGAACAATGATGATGGCAAGAATACCGAATGGGAATCAGCACATCATCATGTAATTCAAGTTTTGCCATAAACTAGGCGTGTCACCTATGGACAGCTAATCTTCGACAAAGGAGCAGAGGGCCTACAATGGAGAAAAGAAAGTCTCTTCAACAAATGGTGCTGGGAAAACTGGACAGCCACATGCAAAAGATTGAAAATTGACCAGTCTTTTTCATCACACACCAAAATAAACTCAAAATGGATCAAAGACCTAAAGATTAGGCCTGAGACAATAAGTCTTTTGGAAGAGAATATAGGCAGTACACTCTTTGACATCAGTTTCAAAAGAATCTTTTCGGACACTGTAACTCCTCAGTTGAGGGAAACAATAGAAAGAATAAACAAATGGGACTTCATCAGACTAAAGAGCTTCTTCAAGGCAAGGGAAAACAGGATTGAAACAAAAAAACAGCTCACTAATTGGGTAAAAATATTTACAAGCCACTTATCCGACAAAGGGTTAATCTCCATAATATACAAAGAACTCACACTGCTTAACAACAAAAAAACAAACAACCCGATCAAAAAATGGGCAGAGGACATGAACAGACATTTCTCAAAAGAAGATATGAATATGGCCAATAGACACATGAAAAGATGTTCATCATCGCTAATCATCAGGGAAATGCAAATCAAAACTACACTAAGATATCACCTTACACCCGTTAGATTGGCAAAAACATCCAAAACCAAGAGTGACAAATGTTGGAGAGGTTGTGGAGAAAAAGGAACCCTCATACACTGTTGGTGGGAATGCAAACTGGTACAGCCACTATGGAAAACAGTATGGAGATTTCTCAAAAAGTTAAAAATAGAAATACCCTATGACCCAGCCATCCCATTACTGGGTATCTATCCTAAGAACCTGATATCAGAAATCTCAAGAGTCCGTTGCACCCCTATGTTCATCGCAGCATTATTTACAATAGCCAAGACGTGGAACCAACCTACATGCCCAGCAACTGATGATTGGATAAAGAAGATGTGGTATATATACACAATGGAATACTACTCAGCCATAAAAAAAGACAAAATTGGCCCATTCACAACAACGTGGATGGACCTCGAGGGTATTATGTTAAGCGAAATAAGCCAGTCAGAGAAAGACAAACTCTATATGACTCCACTCATAGGTGGAAATTAGTATACGGATAAGGAGATCTGATTGGTGGTTACCAGGGAAAAGGGGGGGTGGGGGGAGGGCACAGAGGGGGAAGTGGTGTACCCACAACATGACTAACAAAAATGTACAACTGAAATCTCACAAGGTTGTAATCTATCATAACATTAATAAAAAAAAAAAAAAAAAACTAGGCGTGTCACTTCTCTATAAAAAGTTTAGATAATAGGATTTCTTTTTTTAAAAAACTGTGTTGTAGGGCCGGCCCTGTGGCCAAGCGGTTAAGTTCGTGCGCTCCTCTTTGGTGGCCCAGGGTTTCGCCGGTTCGGATCCTGGGTGCAGACATGGCACTGCTCATCAGACCACGCTGAGGCAGCATCCCACATACCACAACTAGAAGGACCCACAACTAAAAACACCCAACTATGCACTGGGGGGCTTCGGGAGAAAAAGGAAAAATAAAAAACAAAGAACAAAAACAAACAAAAAACCTGTGTGGAGGGGCCAGCCTGGCGGCCTAGTAGTTAAGTTTGCAGGCTCAGCTTTGGCAGCTTGGGGTTCACAGGTTTGGATCCTGGGCGTGGACCTACACACTGCTCATTAAGCCATGCTGTGGTGGCATCTCATGTACAAAACAGAGGAAGACTGGCACAGATGTTAGCTCAGCAACAATCTTCCTTAAGCAAAAAGAGGAAGATAGGCAATGCTGCCACAGCATGGCTGACGAGTGGTGTAGGTCCATGTCCGGGATCCAAACCTGGAAACCTGGGCTGCCAAAGTGGAGCACACTGAACTTAACCACGGGGCCAACCCCCTCATTTTTCTCCTTTAACATCAACAATGGTTAAAAAAAAACCAATTATCTCAAGCTAAACATTATTTCCTTTTCAAAGGAAAGGCACAAAGAAACGATATCATCTTCAGTGAATGCTACTTATTAATGCTCCTCTAAAAGATGTTTCCTCACTCAAGTCACAAAAAAACTGCAAACTAATATTGCCACCCCAACCTTTTCTGAAACAAACTCCAAAACTTCAAGTTTAGTGAGGAAAGTCAACAGAAAGTAAGAGACCACAAAGAGAAAAAAACCAGAATGTGTGAAATGAAAAAAAAAAAAAATCAAACCATCAGTAAACAGACAGTGAGATAGAGTGAAAACTATTAACCAAAAAAATCTTTAGAGTTTGTCACCTCTCCTTATTCTTTTCCTTCAGTTAACATTCTTTTTGTATCATCTTACACTTTATGCATAATTTCTTTTCTGGCTAGTTTAACTTCTTAACATGACCAGTGAGAGAGCTGAAATCTGTTGTCCAAAGTTTGATGAGACACAACCATGCAGATGAGTCTCTTAGTATTGAATAAACTGTCATTTTCAGATATGCCAGTAATTGAACATTTGCATTGAGACAGGAAACTGATTTTCACTTCTATCAGGTATCATTATGAAAGTAACAAAATGGGTTTCTTAATCCACACAACAGAAATATCATATACCCAAATGAATACTGTTCTTTCTTTTTTTCCCCTAAGCTAACATCTATGCCAATCTTTTTTTTCCCTTCCACCCCCACAAAACCCCAGTACATCGCTGAGTATAGTTGTAAATTCTTCTGGTTCTTCTATGTGAGCTGCCACCACAGGATGGCTACTGACAGACGAGTGGTGTAACAGTTCTGTGCCTGGGAGCCAATCCCAGGCCACTGAAGCAGAGCGCACTGACTCTAACTGCTAGGCATCAGGGCTGGCTCAATACTGTTACTTTAAGAAGTTCCCTGGGGGCCAGCCCAGTGGCACAGCGGTTAAATTTGCACGTTCCGCTTTGGCGGCCCGGGGTTCACCAGTTCAGATCCTGGGTGCAGACCTATGCACCACTTGGCAAGCCATGCTGTGGCAGGCGTCCCACATATAAAGTAGAGGAAAATGGGGACAGACATTAGCTCCGGGCTAATCTTCCTTAAAAAAAAAAAAGAAGTCCCCTTGGGAGGCTGTACACATGTTCTAATAATATTGCCACAACCTCCAACTTTCTTTCAGAGCTCTCCTTTAGACCCAATTTTAAAAAGAAAAACCTACTGTTTGTGATCACTTAGAATTATTCTCCCGTCCCCCAACAGTTTTCCCTAGCTAATTTAGCAGATTTAGTTCTGAGTAACTTCCTGGTATTTCTATAAACCAAACGTATCTTCAAAGAATCAAAATTTGCTACCACCAGGAGATTTCGAAAGAATAAATAAGACTCTGAAGGCAATTGGAAAGGAAAAGCCTAACAACGCTCTGAACTGGTAAGGTGGGAGGGAATGGGACAGTCCTGGGTCAGATGAAGTGTGGTGCTAAGGACACGGAAGTCTGACAGGCTTAGGTTTGAGACCCAGCTTTGCCATCTAGTACCTGTGAACTTGGGCACCTTAGGATTTTCCTCTCTTCTTCATTCACATTCCCCAACTCTTTATCAAGCATCTGTGTGTCTCACAGTAACGAGGCTATGACAGAGAGGCATACAGAGCAGACAAGATCCACGGTTCTCAAAGGTTACAGCCTACTGGCGGGAGAAATTCAAGCAATGCCACCTGATGACAGAGTAAATAACTAAGCCTGGGTAGTCAACTGAGATTGAGTGGTGAGGAAAGACCCTGAGGACAAAAAAGGCAGCCACTTGAATATTCTAGGCAAAAGAAAGAGCAAGACAAAGACTTCCAGGCTGGAATACACTTGGTGCATTGAAAGGTGGGAGATGAGGCTGGAGGAGGATGCAATGACCAGATCACAAAGGGCCCTTGAAAGCCAGAGTAAAGAACTCACGTATTTTTCTCCCTGAGGGTAATGGAAAGACAGTATGAAATATTTATCACAGTGCCTGGAATACATACTTAAACACTGGCTAGCCTTCTAAGTTCTAACAAATTCATACAGCCCACCTCCATGCAAAGATGATCTTTTATACCCATAGTTTTCATACAAGTTTGTCCACTTTACAGGCAGCTTGGTTAGCAGCTAATGACATATTCATTGACCCTTAAATGTCAGTGTAAAATATCTTATTCTGACTCTACTTGTCACGGAATATAATTTTGAAATTTCAGGGGGTTAATTATTATGAACATTCTGGTTTCATTAGAGGCTGTTTCCATTAACACTGGGAAATTTTCTTTACTTCAAGGCCTCTTTGAACCTTTTCCAATCATGTTCAAGGAAAATTGTTCTAGAGAAATGTTCTCTGACCTTTTCCACAGTTTCAGCACACAGAAAATGATCATCATACAATGTAACGCGAATAAGCCCCTGGATGCACCCAGCCTGAGGCCTCTGACTGTCCCAAGTATCGCAGGAATGAATATCTTGACATACACACAATGCAGGACACACTAGTTGGGACGCTGTGTTCTACTTGGGGAATATTGTTCCTTAAGTATTTTTTCTTAGATTAGGATGGAATACTTGTGAACTACACATATGAAGTGTAATCACTTTATCCTATGTAAAACTTACCATTTATTTACTGTAGGGGAACTTAACTGGAAACTCCTGCATCAGACCAAAACCTCTAAGGGGGCTGCAACTTCAACAAAATTTGCAAAGTGGGTGGGAAAAAAATTTGGACTACAAGCCAAGAGGATGACCTACAAGGGAGCCTTTTCTGCCCATGCTCTGGGTGGAGAGGCTTCTCTGAGATTTTGTAATCACAGGCCTGTCCTCCTGAGGGTGTCTCAGGTTATAACTTACCCTACCCTAGATGGTCAGGAAATCCCCCTAGGCCACTAGTGCTCCTTGCCACCAGCAAAAGCAATCCTAAACCATTTCAAGAAATAATCACCTACAATTCAGGGCTTTCAGTATTGCCACAGATTTTATCAAATATGAGGGCCCAATCAAATGTCAAACACACAATAAGCAATCCACCACAAGCCAAGTGTCAGCAGAAATAGATGAGGAATTCCAAATAGTTAGGTACCAGACTTGTGAGAGACAGAATATAAAATAACCATTCAAGAACCGATTAAAAAGAAAAATATTACTGAAAAATGAGCAAAGGAATATAAAGCAATCAGGCAGATTTGAAAAGAACCAAATAAAACTTTTGTAAATGAGAAATACCGGGGGCCGGCCCCATGGCTGAGTGGTTAAATTTGTGTGCTCTGCCCTTGGTGGCCCAAGGTTTTGCTGGTTTGGACCCTGGGCGAGGACCTAGCACCGCTCACCAAGTCATGCTGAGGCGGCGTCCCACATAGCAGAGCCAGAAGGACCTACAGCTAGAATATACAACTATGTACTGGGGGGCTTTGGGGAGAAGAAGAAGAAAAGAAAGAAAAGATTCGCAACAGATGTTAGCTCAGGGCCAATCTTTATTAAAAAAAACAAAAGAAAAACATAACTGCTGTAAGTAAAAAGAACAAACTCAAAACACCTCAATGGATGGGACGAACAGCAGATGAGACATGGCTAAAAAAGAACTGGGAAAATGAAAGATACACATTAAGAAAATACCCAAACACAGCAAAGGAAAACAGAAACATGGAAAATAAGAGGTTAAAAGAGCAGAGACAGTGAAGATCTAATAAATGTCTGATACACATTCTCAAAGGAGAACATGGAGAACTGAGACAGGTAAAGCTGAACGAGATACCGGCTGAGAGCTTTACACAAATAATGAAAACACGAATTCACAGATAGACCTACAATACATATTAAGCACAACAAAAACATATCCACACCTAAAGAGATCTCAGTAAAAGTGCAGAACACCAGAGAGAAGATTTAAAAACCAACCAGCCACCACAGTGAATCTCACTAGTCACCACGCCCAACTCAGGCACATTCAGTCCCATCACCTGCTTAGTCACTAACCATTTAATATGAACAGACAGGCAAGGATCACTAATCATTTGAGAATGGCCTCTAAGAATGGGAAAGACCAAAAATGAATCTTCAGGAAAGAACAATCTAAAGGAAACAGAAACAATGCAGGGAACAAAAGGAAACTTCAAAAAATGAAATTAATTCTTCAGAGATATAAGAGTGGAATATTATCAGTGAACAAGATAGATCTTGGAATTTAAAAACAGAAGAGGCAAACAATAAATTCAATAAATGGATAGTAAAATCAAGGAAATCGTTCAAAAAACACATGTGTGTGTATACATGAGACAGAAAGCTAGATAATAAAAGAGGAAAGATATGAGTTAAAACCAGAAGATCCAAAATCCAAAGAACAGAGATATTCAAGAAAGAGAAAAAAGATGTGGAAAAATTATATAAAGGAATGAAAAAACAACAAAAACTCCAGGAGCAAAAGAAAGAGTTTCTATATTGAGACACCATGTAAGCCCAGCGCAATGATTAAAAAAAAAACACACACACACAACCTATACTGAGATACATCATTATAAAAATGCCAGAACTCATTGGCAATAGATGTTAGCTGAGGGCCAATCTTCCTTACCAAGAAAACCCACAAAAAACAAAAACAAAACTACAGAACAATATTCCTCATGAATACAGGATGCATATATTCTTAAAATTTTAGCAAACTGAATTGGACAACATATAAAAAGAATAAGATAGTATTGCCAAGTGGGTTTATCCCAGGAATGTAAAGCTAATTTAACATTTCAAAAGTAATAAATTCACCATATTAACATAATAAAAAAGAAGTCATATGACCATTGTAAGAGATGTATAAAAAAGCATTTGACAAAATCCAACATCTATTCCTGATAAAAACCCTCAGCAAACTAGGAATAGAAGAGAACTTCCTCACCTGATAAAGAGCATTTAGAAAAATCCTAAAGCTAGTATCATATTGGTGAAAACCTGGATGTTTTCCCTCTAAGACTGGGAAAAAGATGAGTATATCTGCCTTTGTCACTTTTATTCAACATTATAATAGAGGTTCTAGCCTGTGCAATAAGGCAAGAAAAAGAAATAAAGGAATCCAGATTGGAAACAAAGGAAGAAATAAATCTTTATTCCCAGACAACATGACTGTCTATGTAGAAAATCTGATGGAATATACAATAAAGCTACCTGGGCTAACAAGTGAGTTTAGCAAGGATGTAGGACACAGTAAATAATATTACAAAATTAGTTGTATTTCTATATACTAGCAACAACCAACCAGAAAATGAAATTTTAAAAAATACCATTAAAAAATATGAAATAATTAGGAATAAATCTGGCAAAAGATGTGCAAGACCAATACCTTGAAAACTACTAAATGCTACTGAAAAACTAAAGAAAGATCTAAATAAATGGAGAGATGTACAGAAGAACCAATATTGTTGGATCAAAAGAATCAATATTGTTAAGTGCCAATTCTTCCCAAATTGATTTATAGATTCAACATAATCTAATCAAAATCACAGATTTTCTTTTTTGGTAGCAATTGACAAGCTGATTCTAAAATTGATATGGGACTGCAAACGACCTAGAATAGCCAAAACAAATTTGAAAAAAAAAACAAAGCTGCAAGACTTAACATTTCCTGACTCCAAGACATATAAGGAAGCTACACTAATCAAGGCAGTGGGATTTTGACATAAAGATAGACAAACAGATCAATCAGAACAGAACAGAGTCCAGAAATATACCCACAGGTATGTGGGTCAATTGATTTTTGACAAGGGTAAAAAAATCCAGTAGAGAAAACAGTCTTTCAATGAAAAGGTGCTGAAACAAGTAGATAAACACGTGTAAAAAAAAACAAACAGAATTTTGGCCCATACTTCACATCATACACAAAAATTAACTCAAAATGGATCACAGACCTAAACGTAAGAGCGAAAACTTCTAGAAAAAAAACTGGAGAAAATCTTCATGATCTTAGGTTAGGCATAAAGTTTTTAGATATGACATGAAAAGTATGATCCAGAAAAGAAAAAAATTGATAAACTAGACTTCATCAAAATCAAAATCTTCTAGTTTCTGAAAGACACTATTAAGAGAAAAAGACAAACCACAGACTGGAAAACAATATTTGCAAATCATATATCTAATAAAGGATTTGTATCTAGGATATATAAAGAACTATCAAAACTCAGTAACTGAAACAACCTAATTATAAAAGAAAACAGGTGGGCCGGCCTGGTGGCACAGTGGTTAAGTTTGCACGTTCCGCTTTGGCAGCCCGGGGTTCATCAGTTCGGATCCCGGGTGCGGACATGGCACCGCTTGGGAAGCCATGCTGTGGTAGGCGTCCCACATATAAAGTAGAGGAAGATGGGCATGGATGTTAGCTCAGGGCCAGTCTTCCTCAGCAAAAAGAGGAGGAGTGGCAGCAGATGTTAGCTCAGGCCTATCTTCCTCAAAAGAAAAAAAAAAAAAGGAAAAAGATCTAAACAGACAATTCACATAGGAGATATATGGATGGGAAATAAGGACATGAAAAGAGGTTTAACACCATTAGTCATTAGGAAAATACAAATTAAAATCACGAGATACTCTTACACATCTATTAGAATGGTTAAAATTTTAAAAAAATCCTGTGTAGCAAATGGAACCTTCATACGATGCAGACGGAAATGCGAAATGGTACAAGCACTTTGGAAAACAGGCAGTTTCTTAAAATGTTAAATATACACAATTTACCACCCATTCCACTCCTAGGTATTTATCTAAGAGAAATGAAATAGTATAATTTCTATACAGAGCCATATATATGATCATTAATAGCTCAAAACTGAAAACAACTCAAATGTCCATCAACAAGTGAATGAATAAACAAATTGTGGTGTATCCATACGATTCCATTTTGCTACTCAACAATAAAAGGAATGAATTATTGATACACACAACATGGATGTATCTCAAAATAATTATGCTGAGTGAAAACCAGAGTAAAATAAAGAGCACATGCTGTATGACTCTATTTATATAAAATTTTAGAAAATGTAAACTAATGTTAGTGACAGAAAACAGATCAGTAGTTCTCTGGGGAAGGGTTGGGGACCAGGGGTGGGAAAGAGAGGTTGTAAGGGGGCATGAGGAAATGTTCAGTGATGTTCTTTATCATGATTGTGGTGATGGTCTCAGGAGTGTACACTTGTCAAAACTTATTAAATTGT
This sequence comes from Equus quagga, assembly GCF_021613505.1. Classification (NCBI taxonomy): domain Eukaryota; kingdom Metazoa; phylum Chordata; class Mammalia; order Perissodactyla; family Equidae; genus Equus; species Equus quagga. The sequence continues at coordinate 89,927,660 of NC_060277.1, read as the reverse complement.
ACACTTTAAAGATGTATAGTTCTAATTTTCTGTCAACTTTACTTCAATAAATCTGTTTAAAAAATCTATATCCAGTCAAACTATCAACCAAGCGCAATGGTAGAATATAGATATTTTTAGATATGCCAGGACTCAAAAAACTTAGCTCCTAAATTCACTTTTTCTCAGGAAATCACTGGAAGATATGCTTCATTATAACATCAAAGTAACGAAGAAAGAGGAAGATCCCACACAGGAGAGAGGTGAAGGGCATTTCTAAGACAATGAGAAAGGGATGTTCTAGGGTGACAGCTGTACAGGAGGCCTGGAAAACCAGAAAACCAGATTATCTTAAAGAAGGCGGATGGAGGATGGCTCTGGAGGGGCTCCCGGTAAAAACTGAACCTTTGTATTTGACACAGTTTGTTGGAGCGTTTGGGGAAAAAAAGCAACGGACACTTCTAATATTAACTAAATAAAAAAAATGAGACAATTATTAACTCCAGGAAAAGAAGTTACACCAGAAAGGAAACAGTACAGTGACTGGCTGAGCAGCAGTAAATACTATTCATAGTTATACAAAAACATTAATGATTTAAGTAAAACTTGTGATATAAGGCAATGAAGTGGATAAGTGTGAAAACATATGGTGATTCCTCATCTCCCAATGAAATTAGTAACAGAAGTCAGTTTTTTGATGAACTTGAAGAAAATTTGGGGGAATGGAGATAAAAAGGGCAAACGTCAACTTATGTTTATTGCCCAAGCTATATCTTTTTTTCCATAAACCTTAATTTATTAAATTTAAATGACTATTATTTATTATAAGATTATGTTCTCTCTACTTTCTTTTATTTAAAGATGGCAATAATAGATGGTTATTTTTACCATAGAATATTCAACTACTTACTTGGAAATTATTTATAACTTATATAATTTTAATAACACAAAGACCATCTGGATATCCTTTACCTTGATTAACTAGTTATTAGCATTTTGACCTACTTATTCCTCTCTCTCTCCATTTTTTTTTTTCCCCCTGAACCATTTGTGAGTAATCTGCATGTTTCAAGGCCCTTTATCTCTAAATCAGGGCTAGCTGCATAGCTCAGGTTTCCCAACAGTGGCAATACTGACGTTTTGGACCAGATAATTCTTTGTTATGGGAGGCTATCTTGTGCATGATAAGATGTTTAGTATAATTTCTGGCAATAACATCTCCCCTAGTTCTGACAATCAGAAGTGCCTCGAGGTATTGCCAAGTGTCCCCTGGGGTACAAAACCACCCCACTTGAGAACTAACGCCTCCTACTTCAATGTGCCTTTCCTGATAAGGACATTCTCTTACATAATCACAGCTCAGCTATCATCTTCAAGAAACTTAACATTAACCCACTACTTTCATCTACCATCCATATTCTGTCAACTGAGGTCTTTTTTTCTCCAGTCCAGTATCACATATTTCACCTGTTACATGTCTCAGGTCTTTAATGTGGAAGCAGACTGTTTTTCTTAACATTTGACATATTTTAACAATACAGCTCCCCCCTTTAAGAAAAAGAGTGGCCGGCCCAGTGGTGCAGCAGTTAAGTGCGCACATTCTGCTTTGGTGGCCCGGGGTTTGCCGGTGCGGATCCCAGGTGCAGACATGGCACCACTTGGCAAGCCATGCTGTGGTGGGCACCCCATGTATAAAGGAGAGGAAGATGGGCACGGATGTGAGCTCAGGGCCAGGCTTCCTCAGCAAAAAGAGGAGGACTGGAAGCAGTTGGCTCAAGGCTAATCTTCCTAAAAAAAAAGAAAAAGAAAAACTTTACCTTTTAGTTCTAGATTTACAGAAAACTTGCAAATACAGTAGATTTTCTAGACATCCCATGGCTTCCCCTATTAACATCTCAGATTAGTACTGTACATGTGCTACAATTAATGAATTAATATTGATCTATTACCATTAACTAAGTCGATACTTCATTCAGATTTCCTTCATTTTTACCTAACGTTCTTTTTCTGTTCCAGATCTCACATTACATTTAGTTGTCATGTCTCCTTAAGCTCCTCTTGGCTGTGACAATTTCTCAGGTTTTCCTGGTTTCTGATGACCTCGAGTTTTGGAGCAGCACTGGTCAGGTGGTTTGCTGAATGTTTCTCCAACGGGATTTGTCTCAAAATTTCCTCACGATGAGACTGGGGTTATACGTTTGTTTGGGAGACAGATCACAGAGGTCAAATGTCCCTTGAATCACATGATATCAAGGACACACACCACCACCATGACTTATTACTGCTGATGCTGACCTTGCTCACCTGCCTGAGGTAGTACCCATTAGGTTTCTCCACTATAAAATTCCTCTTAACCCTTTTCTACACCATACTCTTTCAAAGGAAGTGACTATGCACAGCCCACACTTAAGGAGTGGGGAGTTATGCTCCCCTTCCTTTGAGGATGGAGTATCTACACAAATTATTTGGAATTCTTCTGCATAGATTTCCTCTCCTTTTCTAAGAAAAGTTTCCTCCTTTTGGGTTTGAGGTTTTCTCATTAGATTCAGGCTGTGCATCCCCAGCTGAAATACTACATAACTGATGCTGTATCTCTCAGGGTAGCAAATCCAGACTACACGATGTCCATCTGCCCCTTACTGGTGATGCCAAGCTTGAAGATCTGGTCTAGCTGTGGTCCGGTTCTCCACCGTAGTCTTTACTATTTTCCCTCTTAATAAGCAATCTATGGGGAGAAACTTAAAGACCATGCAAATATTCTGCTCATCAAAATTTCACTCCAGATTTAGCATCCAATGACGACTCTCACCCAATCTTTTTTGTTTTTTTTTTGAGGAAGATTAGCCCTGAGCTAACATCTGCCGCCAATCCTCCTCTTTTTGCTGAGGAAGACTGGCCCTGAGCTCACATCCGTGCCCATCTTCCTCTACTTTATATGTGGGATGCCTACCACAGCATGGCTTGCCAAGCAGTGCTGTGTCTGTGTCACCAGGATCTGAACTGGTGAGCCCCGGGGTGCCAAAGCAGAATGTGTGCACTTAACCACTGCACCACCGGGCCGGCCTGGTCCAATCTTTAACTATGATTTTCCAACCCCAGAATCTTTCCATATTCATCAGTTGGCATTCTTCTGTCAGGAACATCTGTTTTTTCTCTTATGGGTATTAACTCATGGATTCCTGCTTCCCAATAATTTATAATTCATTATTGTCCTTAATTATTTGAGGGCTCAAACTATCCCAGATTTGGGCAGTGGGAACCTCTTCAAGCCAACTCCAGTGTCATTGTGACATGCCCCTATCATTTTCTGAGCAATTCTTTACTCTCTGGCATAATAAGACATCCTAGGCTTGGCCCAGCCCCGGTGGCCTAGTGGTTAAGTTCAGCGCGCTCCGCTTTGGTGGCCCAGGTTCGGTTCCTGGGTGCAGACCTATACCACTGGTCTGCCAGTGGCACCAATGCTGTGGTGGCAGCTCACATACAAAAAGAGGAAGATCGGCCATGGATGTTAGCACAGGGCAAATCAGCCTCAGCCAAAAAAACAGATATCCTAGGCTTATTTTAGCTTATACTCATTTTCCTGTTCCAGCCCTGGAATCAACCATTTCTCTTACGAGCCTTGGTTTCTTTTAGTGGGGAATGATAGTAGAAATAAAGATCTAGGTGCCCCGTGTGCTCATTGCTACTGTGTCCTTCAGTGCATTGAGCTGGAATATACACACATACACCTATGTGATAATGTACACACATGTACTTTAGAAAACCATGAGTTCATACTTCTACCTTGAATTCCAATGCAGTATTTGTGTTTTTCTTCTTCCATAGTGAAAACCCTGGCTTGCAACAAAATAACACTTACTCATTTGCTCAATCCTTCTATATATTTCAATGGTTTCAGAAGCACAATATCCATACTGCTACAAAAAACAAACTTTGGGTTTAGAATTTCTCTGTAGTCCCTTCTCCCCAAACTGAGGGACAGGGTACTGAGGTGAGGAGTTACTTGGATGAGTTATTTTGCCCTCCTTCAATGTGCTTATGTCACTGATCTGAAATAAGTTGGGTTTGCCCTGCTTTTACTTTTTAGTCTCCCCTGCCATCCTTATTGAATTAATTTCATTTCTGGGGATTATCTAAAAAAAAAAAAAAATCACCCTGCTTCCAAATATAAACAACTATACAAAAAGGTGTAACTTGGAGAAAGGTAATTTCCTTCCCCGCCTTACCACCCACCCTTGTAGGCAGGTAACCAACTTTATTGCTTTCTGGTTCATCTTTCTTGTGTATGTTTGCAAAGGTAAATAGGTTTATGCATGTTTCCTTATTTCCTCTTCTTTCTTACACAAAAGGCCACACACTAAATTCTTCTGTCCTCTACTTTCATTAATTTAGAAATATCGCCTGGAAATCACACCATTTCAGTGCATAGACATCTCCCTCATTCTTTTTTCAGCTGCAGTACTCCACTGTGCAGATGTTTATTCAATCTATTGTTTGGACATGTAGTAGTTTTCAATGCTTTACAGTTCCAAATATTGCTGCAATGAACAAACTTATGCACATACATATTTTTTAATTGCTTAAGGTATACCTTCAGGGTATATTTTCAGAAGTGGGATTGCTGGGTAGAAGGGTAAATGTATATGTAATTTTGTTAGATACTGCCAAAATTCCCCTAAGAATTTTGCCATTTGGAATTGGCACCAGCAACAGTGAGAGTGTTTGATTTTTTTTGCCAATATGATGGATGAAAAGTGGTATGGCAGTGTAGTCTTTTTCTTTCTTTCTTTCAACTTTTTACTTGGAAATAACTTCAACCTTGCAGGAAAGCTGGAAGAATAGTACAATGAAATCCTATGTACTCTCCTCAGATTCACCAATTACTACCATTTTGCCCCACTTGTTTTATTCTTCTCTCTAAACATATAGATGTTTTCCTGAACCATCTGAGAGTAAGTTGCCCACATTATGTCTTTCTGACCCAGACTACTTCAGTGTGCATTTCCTAATAAAAACATTTTCATAACTACAGCACAGTTATAAGCTTCAGGAAATTTAACATTAATACGATACTTTCCAGTTATTTACCATCCACTGTTCGATGGACCCAATAATGTCCTTTGCAGCATTTCTTCCCTCCAGTCCACGATCACATGCTGTATGTCTCCTTAGCTTCCTTTAATCTGGAATATCATTTCTGAAGAACGCAGCTCCTCTCCCTGCTTTTTAACACGTTTCCCATTTGGGGTTCATCTGATGTTTGCCCATAAGCCTACCCAAGTCATGTATCCTTCTCAGAAGATACATCCAGAGGCCCAAGATGCCTATCCGCCCCTCACTGGTCACGTTAATTTTGATTGCTGTGTCAAAGTGTTCAGCTTTTCTACAGTATATTTAGCGTATTTCTCCTTGCAACTAATAAGCAATCATGGAGGCACACTTTAAAACACACAAATTTTCTGTTCTCATGGAAATCCCTCCCCAGCCCTAAATTTAGCATCCAGTAACTCCCGCCAAAGCAAACATTACTATGATGGCCACAAAATGCTTTTCTAATTCTAGTTCTCCTTCACCAGTCAGCAGGACATCCTCCCATCGTTCCCTTTAGATCTACCTATTCTTTATCACTATGGGTTCACTAACTCCTATTTTTTTCCTCAATGGTTTATAATCCATTACTTCTTTATTATTTATTTTGGGGCTTAAATTGTCCCACGTTTGGCTACTGGGATCCCCTTGAACTGGCCCCTGTGTCCTTTTGACATGCCTCCATCAATTTTTTTTTAATTAAAAAAAATTTTTTTTGAGTTATTGATAGCTTACAATCTTGTGAAATTTCAATTGTACATTAATGTTTGTCAGTCATGTTGTAGGTGCACCACTTCACCCTTTGTGCCCACGCCCCACCCCACCTTTCCCCTGGTATCCACTAAACTGTTCTTAGTCCACATTTTTAAATTCCTCATATGACTGGAGTCATACACAGATTATCCTTCTGTAGCTGGCTTATTTCACTTAACATAATTCCCTCGAGGTCCATCCATGTTATTGCAAATGGAATGATTTTGTTCTGTTTTGCAGCTGAGTAGTACTCCATTGTATATATGTACCACATCTTCTTTATCCATTCGTCTGTTGATGGGCACTTAGGTTGCTTCCATGTCTTGGCTATTGTAAATAATGCTGCAATGAACATTGGGGTACATAGGACTTTTGGGATTGCTGACTTCAAGCTCTTTGGATAGATACCCAGTAGTGGAATGGCTGGATCGTATGGTAGTTTTATTTTTAATTTTTTGAGGAATCTCCATACTGTTTTCCATAGTGGCTGCACCAGTTTGCATTCCCACCAGCAGTGTATGAGGGTTCCTTTTTCTCCACAACCACTCCAACATTTGTTACTATTAGTTTTAGATATTTTTGTCATTCTAATGGGTGTAAGGCGATATCTTAGTGTAGTTTTGATTTGCATTTCCCTGTTGATCAGCGATGATGAGCATCTTTTCATTTGCCTATTGGCCATCCGTATATCTTCTTTGGAGAAATGTCTGTTCATGTCTCCAGCCCATTTTTTGACCTCCATCAACTTTTGAGTACTGCCTTACGTGGTGGCATATCAAGATATTCCAGGCGCCAGCTCCAGGGCATAGTGGTTAAGTTCAGCATGCTCCACTCTGGTGGCCTGGGGTTTTCGGATCCTGGGCATAGACCTAGACCACTCATCAGCCATACCGTGGCAGCGACCCACATACAAAGTGGAGGAAGACTAGCTCAGTAGTTAGCTCAGAGCTAATCTTCCTCAAGCAAAAAGACGAGGAAGCTTGGCAACAGATGTTAGCTCAGGGCAAATCTTTCTCAGCAAAAAAAAAACAATAAAAAAGGTATTCCAGGACCATTTTGTACCTATGCTGCTCCAGCCCTGAAATCAACCATTTTCTCAAGGAGCTCTCATCCTTTTTAGTGGGGATTGGCATTAAAAACCAAGATATGCACAGTATAGTTTTACACTGAGTCATTTTTGTATTTTTACATGTGTGTGCAATTTGTTCTTATCTTTTGCCTTTTTTTCTTTAGGGTTTCTAGTCTTTTAAACATTTTTTTGAAGTTCTTTATATTTGGAATTTACCCTTTGTCTGTAATATATGGCAAGTTTTGATTTTGCTTAGTCTTTTGCCATGAAATTAAATTTTTTTTTTATGTAGTACAATTTATCAGTATTTTGTTTCATTGTATCTTGATTTTAAATCATGGTTAGAAAATTTTTCCTTATATCATGGAATAGAAAAATTCACCCATATTTTCCTCTATTTTTAGTTTTTTATATTTAGATGTCTAATTCATTTGGAATTTATTCTTATGTATGGTGCAAAGAATGATCTAATACTATTTTTCCCAAATGGTATCTAGTTGTGCCAACATCTTTTATTAAAATGTCTATTTTCTTTTAGTGATTTGAAATACCAGTTTAGTAAAGTACTAGATTACATACTTTCCATATGTAGTTGTGTCCATATCTGGACTTTATACTATTTTACTGGTCTTTTCTTTTTTTTTTTAAGATTTTTTATTTTTCCTTTTTCTCCTGAAAGCCCCCTGGTACACAGCTGTATATTCTTTTTTTTTAAGATTTTATTTTTTCTTTTTTTCTCCCCACAGCCCCCCAGTACCTAGTTTTTAGTTGTGGGTCCTTCTAGCTGTGGCATGTGGGATGCCACCTCAGCATGGTCTGACGAGCAGTGCCTTGTCCACACCCGGGACTTGAACTGGCGAAACCCTGGGCCGCCAAAGAGAAGCATGAGAACTTAACCACTCGGCCACGGGGCCAGCCTCCACAGCTGTATATTCTTAGTTGTGGGTCCTTCTAGTTGTGGCATGTGGGATTCTGCCTCAGCATGGCTCAATGAGCGGTGCCATGGCCACGCCCAGGATCTGAACCAGCAAAACCCTGGGCCGCTGAAGCAGAGCGCGTGAACTTAATCACGTGGCCATGGGGCTGGCCCCAAGTGTCTCTATTCTTGTGCCAATATCTTGCTTTTTAAATTATAGAGGCTTCCTAGTATATTTCGATTACTGGTAGGGCCAGGCCCCCCTCAAAGGTCTTCCCTTTAATGTTTTGATATTCTTGCATGTTTATTTTCCCAAATGAACTTCAGTATTAACTAGTTTAGCTCTATATCAAAAAATTGCTGGTGTTTTTATTGGGATCTCATTAAACCTACTAATTTAAGAAGAGACATCTTCAAGATGTTGAGATGTCTTAACCAAGAACACGGGATTCTTTCTATTTGTTTAGGTTTACTTTCTGTCTTTCAGGAATGTTTTATAGTTTGTTTCATACAGGTTTTTAAACAATTCATGTTGAAAGCAAATCCCTAGGAATGTATTTTATTTATTTTTTTGTTGCTATTGCAAATGTGATTTTCCCTTTTGTTATACTAATTGGTTACTGAGTATACAAAGCTTTATTATTTTATATCCTGCAATCTTGCTGAATTATTTTGAAATAGTTTTATCATTGATTCTCCAGGGCTTTCCAGATAAATCATCATGTCACTGCAAAGCAATTTCTTTCTTTCCCCATCATTATGCCTATAATTGTTTCTCTCTCCTGTTTGTATCTGTTCCCACTTCCAGCACAATGTTAAATAGTGGAGACAAAGGGCACCCTTGCTTTGTTTCTCATCTTAATGTTTCCCTATTAAGACACTAGCTTCAGGATTAAGGTGTGTGTATCTATGTATGTTAAGTGCAAAATCATGTTAAGGTCCCCATTCTTTCCCATTTCTGTTTTCTCAACAGTTTTTATGAGGTGAATTTTGTCACAGACTTTTTCAGCATCTATAGAGAATGATTTTTCTCCTTACACCTATTAATATAATGAATTCTATCAGAGGAGTTCCCAATACTGAATTATCCTTGTATTCCAACTGTAAACCTCACTTCATCATATCTTTTCTTAATATGGTGTTAGAGATTGCACAATATTTAGGACTTCGCATCAATATCCATAAATATTTACCTGTAACTTTCATTTCTTGCTCTATCTTTAACAAGTTTAGAAATTGGTACTATTTTTGCTTCATAAAAATAATTAGAGTTTTTCTTCATCTTGCATGCTCTGAAAAAATTCATGTAGCATTGGGAATATATGGTCTCTGAAGGTTTTGCAGAATTTCCCCATGAAATCACCTGGGCCTGGTGTTTTGTAGGATAGCTCCTTGATAAATTTCTTTATTTCTTCTATGGAAATTGTCTAAATTTTTTCTTTTTAATCTCTAATGAGGTCAATTTTCTTAAACTGTATTTTCCTAAGAAATAATCAATTTCATCTAGGTTTTCAAATTTATTTGCATAGAGGGGTGCAAAATTTTCTCAATTTCCTCTGTATCAAGTTATATTCCCCCTTGTCATTTCTTATTTTGTATATTTTTGCTTTCTCTTTTCCTCCTTGATTAATCTAGCTATTTATTTTGTCAATTTCCCCCCAAAAGTCCAGGACTGATTCATTAATTAGATACACAGTGTTTCTGTTCATTAACTCATTAATTTCTACATTTATCTTCAGTATTTTCTTTTTGTTGTTTTCTTTTGGCTTATTTTGTTGTCCTTTTTCACTTTCTGAGTTGGGAATTTATTTATTTTCATTCTTTTATTTTTACTGGGTTAAACCAAGCAGATTAGGCCCAGGATGAAGTTACTCAAGCTAAGCTTCATGTCAGCAAACCAAAATCTACCACGTTTCTATGCTCAGCTCTCCCAGAAAAAGCAGTCCCAGGTCATCCTATCAGCACTTGCCCGTTCAGCACAAGTTATTTTACTACACTCCAAGACTTCCCTTTGCTCCATTAAGGACGTACCCTCACTTTCACCAATCAGCAAAAGCCAGTGTAACTTCCTTGTTCCTGCTCACTTTGGTCTAGAAAAATCTTTCACCTTGCACAGCTCTTTGGAACTGCTTTCTATCTGCTAGATTGGATGCAGCCCAATTTATCAATCGCTTAATGAAGCCAATAAAATATTTTTAAAGTTTCCTCAGTTGAATTTTGTTCTTTAACAACTGATATAGGCATTCAGGACTACGAATTTTCCTCTGCTCACTGACTGAAATATATTCCACAAGTCCTGATTTGTAGTATTTTTATTATCATTAGTTTTTAGAAATTCTGTAATCTGTTTGCATTCCCCTTTTACCCCAAAGTTAACTTTTTTAATTGAGGCATAATTTTAAAAGCATATCAAGATGCAGAAGTCTTCTGTTACTCTAGAAAGCTCCTTTACGTCCTTTCCCAGTCAATCCCTCTCTTCCCCAGAAGAGTTCTAGCACCATTAATTTTGCATATATTTAAGGTTTTACCTAAATGAAATAAAACTGTATGGACATTTTTGTATATAATTTATCTCACTCAGTGAGGAATTTTTGAGATTTTCCCATTTTATTGCATGAATGAACGGTTCATTGCTTTATACTGCTGAGTACTATTGCACTTTACCAATCTATTAGTTCACTTATTCACTCTCCATCCAGATTTGACTACTATGAATAAAGGAGCTCTGACAATCCTGTACAAGGTTCTCTAACATGACAGGAAGCTTCTAAAGTTCAAGGTGGAAGTGCCCTTTTGCTTTTTCATTTTCTTGTATGGGACCTACTGATGTTTTCCTAATATATGAACAATTTTTGTGACTATTATGTATTTGAAAGGGAGCATATTCTCTATCATTAGAATGTAGTGATGGATGTGCGTGAAGATCTGCCTTATTATGCTGTTTAGATCTTTCATACCCTTAATCTTTGTCTACTACACTCATCATGTGCTGAGTATTGAAATCTCCAATTTTCAGTCTTTTTTTTTTGGTGAGGAAGCTAACATCTGTGCCAGTCTTCCTCTATTTTATATGTGCAATGTTGCCAAGCACGGCTTGATGGGTGTTGTGTAGATCTGCGCCCGGGATCTGAACCTGCGAACGTTGGGCTGCTGAAGCAGAGCATGTGGACTTAACTACTACACCACCGAGCCGGCCCCTAGTCTTTCTTTTTACTACTTCCATTTCTTATAGTTTCTGCTCCAAACAGACTGTTGCTGCGTTATTTGGTTCATGTATATTTATAACTGTTATATCTTTGTTGTGAACTGTGGCTTTTAGCATTATAAACTGTCTTCCTCTGCCTTATTTAATGCTTTTTGGTTTGACTTCTACTTTAGCGTCAGCATTGCCTGTCCTACTTTCTTATTATTTCTATTTGCTAGTCTATCTTTGTCCATCCCTTTATTTTTGGCTGTTTTAAGGGTCTTCATATGTTATAAAGTTGGGTTTCGATTTTTGAGCCAATTTGAAAATCTTTTTCTTTTAGTTGGTGAGAGAATCCTCACGGATATGACTGGTATGTTTCATTTCAATTCTGTCTTATTATTGTGTTGTAATTACCATGTACATTATGTAATATTTACCATGTGATATTTTTCACTTCATGATGGTATTCTTTGGCCTTTTAAAACTGTCTTTCAATATTTTCATTTTCTTTCAGTATATGGAAGGTTTGTACTTTTTTTCTAGTGCTTACCTTTGAATTAATCTCTTTTACAGTTCTAGGTATCTTTCTTACCTAACCTTTCCCGTCTTTCAGTTTCATATAGTATCCTTTGAATCCCTTGTAATAGCTAAACTATAGTCATTAATCTTATTCTAGTTTTCCCTTTTCCTTCCCCCTTCCATGTTTTTTAACTGCATTCTTTCTACTTTGACAGAACATATAACATTTATGTACTCTTCTTCTTCCTATGTCCCTACTCTTGGTTTTAATCTTAGCTCAAAAAGATACAAGAAATACTCACTGTCACAGTCTTTTTGCAGAAAATTTCCTAAACATCTCCTTTAAACAAAGCTCACCCTTTAACAGTTTCCTCAGGAAGGGCTGGTCAGTACAGCATTCCCTGAGTTCTTGGCGTGTTCGAAACTGTTTTTATAGTCTTGACACTTGAAGGACAGATGACTGGACAAAGTCTTTGGTTTTTTTTCCTTATGCTGCTCCACTATTGTCTTGCTTTGTATGCTGCTTTTAAGAAATATGATACCAGTCTAATTCTCTGGCCCTTGTAAATCACTTTATCTTTGTGCCTGGAGGCCCTGAGAATTTTTCTGTATGTTTAAAGTCGTACAGCTTTACTAGAATATATCCTGGAGTTTACCTTCTGAGATGAACTTTTGATGTATAAATTCAGATCTTTTATTTCCAGAAAGTTTTCCTGGATTATAGTTTTAAACATTATGTTTTAAATCTTTTTCCTTCTTGAGGGACACCAATCACATGTGAGACTTTTTTGATCTATCTTCCATTTAAACTCTCAACTAAAAAAAAAGAATTTCATTTCATTCTCGTTTCCCTGCTTTTCCTCAATGCCTTTTATTATATTTGCATTTGAATCTACTGTTCAGTGGGAACCTTAAAACAGTCTTCGTTTCTAATACGATTTCAGTTTTTTCTCCTTTTCTGTTTAATCTACTCTCACTTTATTACTTCCTGTTTTTGTTCCTTTCTTAGTTTTATATTTCTGATTCAAGGTGGTTTTTCCCCCCATCATATCTCCAAATATTAGTTTGAGGATGTTTTATTTTATTTCGGGTGTTTCATCAATTTTCTTCTGCCTCATGTTTTTCTTTTTTTTTGGGCGGGGGGGGGTAGAGATTTTCATCAGCTGAAATGCTTTGATTCACTCTGTGTTGTCTTACAGAAGTTCTCTGTGGATGTGGTCCATTCTTTTCTACTTCTATTCATTTCATGGTCAGAGTTCCTAGTTCACAAATGCTCTCAGGTTTATTTTCTCTTTTGTTTCCTGAAGGGTTATTGATTATTTCTTCTCTCTCTCCTCACTTCCATGTCGTTCAGTCTCCGTCTCTTCCCTATAATAAGGTTACCAGCTCTCACATTGCGGGCTTTCAAGCTCTTCTCCGAGCCTAGAGCTGTGAACCATCACATTTTAAACCTCTGTTCAGTATTTTGGAACTTAGTGTGGATTTTTCTCTTTAAGAAATGATATTTTAAGGGCCAGCCCGGTGGCCGAGTGGTTAAGTTCATGTGCTCTACTGTGGCAGGATCCCACATGCCACAACTAGAAGGACCCACAACTAAAATATACAACTATGTACCAGGAGACTTTGGGGAGAAAAAGGAAAAATTAAAAGAAAAGAAATGATATTTTGCACTTCATCTAAGTCATCCATGCCCCTAAACTCTTTCAGTGAATCTGTTAAGCCATCCCTGTCCCACTCTTCACATCCATGGGAATGGGCAGAAGGAGCTCTTGGAATCTAATTTAGTTCTTACAGGTAATTTGAAGGCTGTGGTAATCTGTTTGTTAACAACACTGAAGGCATGGGTGGTATGCGATTTATATGTGCTCTTTGTTCCTTTTATAGGTTTATAGAAAGGTGGGTAGGAAACCTGGATCAGGCTGCTCCCATTGTTCTCCAGACCTGGAAGTCTCACATATATATTTCAGTAATATATTAGAATATATTAATTTAGAAATATTGCTTTTGCCATTTCATGAAACAGTTCTCTTGTCATCACTAGAGTCACTCGCCCCGCCCCCCTATGAGGAAAATTGGCTCTGAGCTAACATCTGTTGCCAATCTTCTTCTTTTTACCTGAGAAAGACTGTCCCTGAGCAAACATCTGTGCCGATCTTCCTCTATTTCACATGTGGGATGCCGCCACAGCATGGCTTGACGAGTGGTGTATAGGTCTGCACCCAGGATCTGAACCTCCAAACCCCAGGCCACCAAAGCGGAGTGCACAAACTCAACCACTACGCCAGCTGGCCGGCCCCTAGATTCACTTTTTATAACATCTGTTTTCCAGAGTAAGTCTTCTTCATTTTCATCTAAGTTGGTTCGGCAACACATTTTGCTCTATAGGAGTCTATCGGTAAATTCCATATGAACCTCTTCTTGGACTATTTTTGCTAGTGATTTGTAGACAGCCTCTTATGATATTAATACAATTAATATTTATAGGATGCTTAGTATGTGCTAGCGACATTCTGAGCACTTAACTGTATAGTAATGCAGTCATTCCTTTCAACTATCATTACTCCCATTTCATAGATGAGGAAGCAGAGGCTCAAACAGGCTAAGCAACCTGCTCAAGTTCATACAGCTGAAATGAACACTGGCAATATGAATCAAGGGAATAATCTCAAATCTATGTTAAATTTTAACCTTCTTTCTTTTTCTTAATTATGGTTCTGTCAGCTGACTTCTGAAAGTATAGAAAATAAGGATCAAATAAAACTGTTTCAGGTAATGTGATTTTTTGAATACTTTGCTCTCCAAAATAAAACTGAAAAACCATGTTAGGTGACTGCTTAAGGCTTTGAATATAAGGCGATGGGACGATTGCAGGTGAGCAAACCTTGCCTAATATTGGGGCAAATAAGGTAATTCTTCATACACCACACAGGAAGTCGAAAGATATCATCTAAAATTCACACACTCAGTAAGGTAAGCCTAGTATTTAGAATTATAGAGTAGATACTAGATGAAAAAGCTAAAAAACCTAAAAGTAGTTGTTGCATGAGAATTGAACTGGGAAGAGAAAAAGACTGCTGCAAGGGACCTGTTTTTGGAGGTACTTTTATCATTGTTTAACATTGTACTACCAAATGCATGTATTATTTGTATAAAAATAAAACTTAATTTTTATGAAGTATAAACTACCTTTTTAAAATAAATTACAACAGCAAATATTGAGATTGATGGCATCTGGCACTGGCAAATTTATCTGTGGGAGAAATACGACTCATACACACTCAGCAGGAAAGCAAACTTATGCCATTTTTTTGGAAGGCAATTTGACATTACTTATGAAAACAAAAAAAAAACTGAGTATGCCTTTCATCAGGTAATTCCACTTTAGGAATGTGTACTTCAGAAATACTCATAGGACACAAGAATCTATGTGGCAGGACCCATCTTACAGTGGCAATGTAATAGCAAAAAACTGGAAGCAAGCTAACCATCAGTAGGAAAACAATCAGCAGTAGTTAAAATGCCGAGTGAAAAAAATAAATTACAAAATGTGAATAGGATGACTCACTTTTTATTAAAAGAAACAATATATGCTGGTATATGAAAGGTTGATATATCTATGTTTATTTATTTATGCATTTAGAAAGGTCCTAGAAGGAACAGCTAAACTGTTAACATGGTGAAACGGGATGGGAGAATAATTTTCTTTTCTATATTTTTCATTTTCTTTTTTAAAACAGCAAATGCGTAATACTTCCGTAATGAAAAATAAAACCAAGGAGGCTTTTATGGTGACAAGATGTAAGGAGTCACAAATCACAGAATTTCATTTCTTTACTATAATTGTCACCCTGATGAACCTCCCTCCCTATAAAATTCATAAAGGAATAAAAAGGTATAATCATTAACTTAATGGAATAATCAACCAGAAGTTCCAAGTTCCAATAAAAGTGTAAACTTTTCTGGAGAAATTTTACAGAAGATATTTCAGATTCCAAATGCAAACAAGTATAAATATGTAACAAGTATTAATAGTATAATTCCAATTTGAATAAACTCATCAAAAGTTAACCAACTCTCCATTATTCAAACTAATAGGGAGCGGTGGCCCACAAAATGTTCAGAGCTTTATATTTAGTCTTGAAACACAAGTTTCCTAAAGCCTTAAATTTGAAAGTTGTATGCGTGAACTCACAAAGGTAAAAATAAGAATTAATAGACATTCTATGACTGGACCCAGAAGGAGTTAGAGAGCTATTTAGCTCTTGCTGGTCTTGTCCTCATTCCCACCATCAGGATGGAAAGCACAGCCTGGCATAGAGATACAATTCACCGGCCTCAACAAAATGCCTTCATTCCTTCTAAGTTTACTATTAGGAGGAAAATAAATTGTAAGGATTTGAGATCATTGGGTTTTTGTTTCCCCTAAGTGCAACGTGAAAGAAAGAATAAATTCATATCAATGATACAATCAAGAGGAAAGTGAAAGCAATACTATCCTGAATAACCCCCTAGAGAAGCTGACAAGTACCAGGGACTGATAGGAGAGGACAATGTTCTACATACGCTAAGATTTAAAGCAACAGTGAGCAAAAGGAAGCTATTCTTTGATCTATAAGAATTAAAAATTTCTACCTCTGGGTTTAAGTTCTGGTTCTATCACTTGAGACTTTGGATATAATAATTACTTGGGTCTCAGTTTCCCTCTCTTCTAAATAAGGAAAACACCACTTACCACACAGGAAGGACGTATGATAAAATAAATTCACATGAATGGGCTTTCAGTTCTTCAGAAGAAAGCTATGAATCCTTAAGTATGAACCTGAAAAGCTAATTAAAAATAAGACGACCACGTCAAAATTAAGTCTGAAACACCGTAGCCTAGAGGGTCTTTAAGATCATTATCAGCTATCAATTCTACCCCAAATAACAGAAATTCATACTATGGCTGGGAACGTAGGCAAACGTAGTTTGTGCAATGAAACGCTATCATTTCTTATTATGTTAATACAGCAAAAATAAGTTAAACTGTTATTCAGTGATACACCCGAAATAAACTGATGTAAAAGGATATTCTCTCAGCATTTTGCTTTTAAAAATATATTTGGAGCTGGTTGCTCAAAAGATATAATCATTGACCAATAATAACCACAGGGTACTGATGAAACAATTAAAATAGGGTTAAACACGTGTACACAAGGGGGTTATTTCTCTGGTGTATAAAATAATCGGAAACTAGCTAATTGAAGTTTTAAAGTCTAAAAGTAAACTAATAGATGGTATTATCCAATATTTATTGAGCAATATATACAAATCATTAGGCCAAGCACCAGAAATACAAAAAAGTGCTAGATTTAACATGCATGCCCTACGACTAGACTGCAAACTATGACCAGACAATTGGGAGGACAAGAAATTATTATATTAATTAATGAGCACTGTATACAACCTATTCTATAATAAAAGAAGTAGGAATTAGGTTAACACAGTGGCAAGGGAAAAAGAAAAAGGGATTCTGGGAAGATATCTTAACATCTTAACTATCATTTATAGCAGCTTACGTTTTCTTATATAATGGTCATGACATCTGATTGGAGGTTTACAGAAACCTTGGGACAGAGGCAAGGCTGATGCTTGGCCTGTATTTTAGATGGGAAAATGAAGCTCCAAGAGATGAGGCAATTTGCCTAAGCTCACAGGTCAGGAAGTGGCAGAGCTAGAGCCTGGCCAGTTTGCTAACTCTGTCCAGAGTTCATTTCTGCTATGCTAAATTTTAAGTTACTAATACTAAAGTGAGAACCAGAAGGGAGCCCAGAAATCTTCAAATGCAGTGTTTTCCTAACCAATCTGATCAAAAACTTTCTTGGCATGCACGAAAAACATAGATTCCCAGGCCCCACTGCAGACCTACTGAATGGTAACCTCCAGGGTAAAGGTTTGCATTTTTACAAGAGCCCCAGAAGGTGATTCTAGTGATTAGTTGAGCTTGGAAAACACTTGTTCTCTATCTGCATGTCCAATATGGCAGACATGTGGCTATTTAAACTCACACTGATTACATCAATAATAAGAACAATTGAGTTCCTCAGTCACACTAGCTACCTTTTAAGTGCTTAACAGCCACATGTGGCTACTGACTACCTTATTGGACAGCACAATGATGGACATTTCCATCACTGCGGAAACTTCCATTGGACAATGCTGATTCTAGACCAACCTTTCAACTGTGAGGACGAGAAAATTGAGGCACAGAATCTTGTCCAACAAGCGCCCAGAAGCTGCTTAGTGGCAGAACTGAAACTCTAACCTTGTCTGCCAGGGCCCCTCTTACTACATCCCTCCATCCCACCTCAAATTCAGGGTGTATTCAAATGGTATTATTTTCTGTCCACCTTTTCTTATGGGTTCCAGCAAAACAAGAAGAGAAATTCTAAATTTGTGGAGGAAAAAAAGGCTTATTAAAAAATCATGTTCAAATCTAAACCAATCTGCAATCTTTGTATAAAATTAAAGGTAGTCTTGGACACTTAAGAATATTTTGGTGTTACAAGCATATCTTAGCTTGTTTTAACTATTTTAAGTTCTTCCTTTTCTTTGTCCTGAAGTTTTTTATCTTTCTCTTGGATTTGAAATCCTGAAACTAATGATATATTTTAACTGGCTTAACTTAAAATTATAAATGTGAAAGGGTTACATCTAATTTAGCAAATATTTTTAAGGATGAAAAATAGAGAAGCAAGGAGCAACCAAAAGAATAGTGACTTGTCTAATTTTAGAATGTGGTCACTCAAACCACTGAGCACTTGCGGCTTAGAGTAATTTAGTGGTTTAGTATTTATGACATTAATATGCTGTTTTCACATCTAAGCTATAGTTTTACCTTCTTTTCACTATTTTGTTATACTTTAAAACAATTTCAATTGCTTTGTTTGAATTTCCAATGTAACTGAAGGACTAGAAGCATTTGAACATCCAGGAAGGTTTAGACACCAACCAGGTCAACATATAACCAGCCATAAAAACTGTAACAGCGTCTTCTTTAAAAATAAAACCAGTTGTTCCTGTCTAGTATGTTTAGAACGCAAATGTCTCCAAGTCAGTCAACTTAAGTCATGACAGTTCACGTTTAAAGTAAGCAGGAAAATAACTTGGAACTCTGTATTAATTAAAACTTCAAAGATAGAATTATACAGCTCTATTAATTTTTTTCAGTATCTAGTATTCATTTCCATGCTAAAGTCAGTGACTAGGCTGAGGAAGTATTATATGTCAAAGTTTGTACAAAATTAAAAATTAGATGTCAAAAAACATGACCCAACATAACACACTTATGAACAGATACTTATTCAAGACAGTTTTTGCCATAATTTGCAAGGCATCAGAAGCCTTGAGTATGGTGTTCTATATAAATAGAAGCTACTTGTTATTCAGAGAAGGAGGTGGTGTAAAAAAAGACAGTTATTTTCTTTCTAAACACTCATTGGTGTTGAGGTAAACAGATGAAAAAAAAATACAGCCTAAGCACACCAGAGCAGAGCAATAGTCTCTAAGTCATACAAGAGAGAGAAAAAAAATGTCTCTGCTCTAACATTTTAAACAGGGGACTGGGAGCTTAAAGTGAAATTTATTCTCTGGCTTTTAGACCAGATTCATGACTTCTACATTTTATCTGGTATGTCTTGACTCCCACCTCACCATATTAGGAAGAGGAAACATGTGCCCCCAAGATTCTTATGGCAATAAGACTTCTTTTGGAGGCAGCATAGCTCACCAAATAAACGAAAACATTAGAAAAACACTAAGTGACAATAGCAGAAACTGAACTATCTCAACCATCAAATAAATATTCGTGCATACTAATGTAAGGAGCATGAAAAATAACACAAACTCTAAGCAACTACTAAAGTGTTTCAAAAATTTCAAATCTCATAAGAGTTAAAACAAAAAAAAAGACAAGAAAGAAAGAAATGAAAGCATTGTGAAGGAGGGACCCTGAGAAGGAAGTCCAGCTTGAAAGGAACACATGGGTCAAAAGGAGGAGGGGGGAGTTCTGCTGACCATCCCTCTACCAGGAGATGTTTCTAACAGCTTCTGTACTATCCCCTAGAAGCATTTTTAGGCATCCTTAAGAAGTGATTTAGGCAACAAGCAAATGTGCTTTCAGATATGGGAACTAGAGAGACGATGCTGAAATTTTTAACTTCAAAAACACGCACTAGTGAGAGAAAACTCTCATGAAATCCGAAACCGTAATTCCCAAGCTTCCTGTTGAAAAATATCAGCAGTTCTCAGACATATAAACCAGCACATTTGAAACTGACCCAGCAAAGTTTTCAGCTGGCTCTCACTCTCTCTCAAACCCTCCTTCCTCCACTTCCCTGCTGTTCTTTCCTGGCACACAAAATATAGGCCAATGAGCAGTGGGTGGGTGAGGAGGATGTGAGAGAAAATTTGAGAAGTAAAAAACGGAGCAACTTAACAAGGACATGAATGAGACTGAAGGGTCTAATAAGGGCAGGCAAACAATAATTAGAACAACTGAAAAACGGACTGGGTTTCCTGGGCAGCAGCGAGCGCTCAGTGTTCGCAGGGGTTTAAGCAGAGGCCAGACTACCTACCACTTGTCAGAGAGGCTGCAGAGGGGACGGCTGCTTTGGGTGACCTCTAACGTCTCTTCCGACTCTGAAACGTTAGGATTCTTATTTCACAAAAGAGAACGCAACGGTCATAGAAGCCCACCGACCTAGAACCCTCTCAAACGAGCGGCCCTGGCGGCTGCTTCCCAAACACCACTCCCACACGTGCCCACCCCGCCCCCTTTCAATATTTCCACCTCCACGTGCAAAATGCCTCGCGGCACTCACCCCAAAGCGTACAGGTGCCTTCCCCCGCAAAGCACCCAAACCATGCCCCCCTGGGGGAAGTGAGGACTCCACTCTCCCACCCTGGGTGGCTAAAAAAGGAAAAGTCTCAAATTCAGCCTTTCCCCCCAGCCAGAGCTGAAGGGGGGAGGGGGGGCGGAACGCAGAGAAAAACTTTCTTCTAAATTTTTCTTCCAGAGAGTGGAGAGAGTAGAGTAAACCCGGACGAGTCCGGGGCTGAAGGGGTGGGGGGAGGGGAACCCCTGAATCGTTTAACGGCCGGTAGGGGGAGGGGGGCTCCGGAGGTGGAGGGGGCGTGGGATGGAGAAGCAGGCCTGGGAGCGGGGTCAGAGAGCTGCAGGGCTTCCTGGGGTCGGGGAGCTGCAGGGGTCCCCCCCACCTGGCACACAAAGCGGCTGCCGCGCTCGGCTCTCACCAGATCCTTTGTGTTTTCCATCAGGGCCTCATGGGTAGGGGTTGTCCGTGCTCCCCGGGCCCGCGGCGCCCCCTCCCCGAGCTGGGGTCAGGCGCCTCTCCCCGGGACTACGGCGACTACAGGGGGGCCCCGGTTGGGCCCAGACCGGTGGCGGCTGCAGCAGCCCCCGGATTTCCCCCCTTTAACTCGGGTGGCCCCAGGATATCAACAACATTAGCATAGCCCTCCCTCCCCAGCGCGCCTGCGCCGTGACCCGCGCCCCGATTGGCCCACTTCCCTACATACCCTCCTCTCTCTCTTCCAGCGTGGGACCCTCTGCAGGCTCCGTACTCCAAGGGCCGTACCAAGGCCAAGGGGGGAGGAAGGCAGTTGGGGCTCGTGTAAAGTCGAGTGGTTAAAAAGTCAGGAGGAGGAGCAGAGGTTTCACGCAGTCATCTTAGTTTATACTCTGACTTTCTTGTGCTCCTTTCACTCAGCTGCAGCTGCGAAGTTGTGCTGGAAAAAATTTTCCACTCCGGTCACGCCGCTTCCCCCTCCACCCGGAAGATTGGTCCTCCCGGAGGAACTCCCATACGGGGAGGGGCCCGTGCGGGGAGGGGGCGTTACGTAGGGAGCGAGGGCTGGTCACGTGGCAGCAGGCTGCGCAGGCTCCTTCCGGTCCCCCGGGGCCTCAGCCTCGGCGGACAGCGAGGAGCCTTGGCGCAGGCGCAGTGAGGTTCCACGTGAGCGCCTGCGTTTCTTCTCAAACCCGACGATGCCGCCGGAACGGAGGAGCCGAAGGAGACCGGACCGGAGAACCGGAGCGAGGCCGGACCGGAGAGTCGGAGCGGGGCCAGGCGGGCCGCCCCGAAAGGCTGCTCCTTCATCCCAGCGGAAACCGCCGGCTCGGCCGAGCGCAGCGGCCGCTGCGATGGCAGTCGCGGCGGCGGCGGCGGAGGAGAGACGGCTCCGGCAGCGGAACCGCCTGACGCTGGAGGAGGACAAGCCGGCCGTGGAGCGATGCCTGGAGGAGCTGGTCTTCGGCGGCGGCGAGGACGATGAGGACGCGCTGCTGCAGCGTCTGCGAGGCCCGCGGGTGAGGGAGGCCGCGGCGCGCGGGCTGGGCGCGCTCGGGCGGGGCGCGCGGTGGGCGGTGAGCCTTCGGGGGCGGAGCCTGGGCGACCTGCGGCGCCGGGGAGCGCTCAGGTGGGCGGGAGCCCGAGAACGCGGGCGCCGGGGACGCCGGAGAGAGTCTCGCGAGGGCGGGGACCGCGCCTTTCTCCGCCCCCGTGGGAGCCGCTGGGCCTGGTATTCAGCAGGCGCTCACCACGTCTTTGTTTCGCGAGCTGTAGTCGTGCGCATCTTTCGTGGCTCAGGCCCCCGCATCCTCTCCATCTCCAAAATGTTTCTTCCCTCGTGGTCGTTCGATCGCCTCCCGTGATAGCGTGCCGTGATTCACGAGTTCCGCTTGGTTTGTAGAATCAGAATTCTTGGGCACGGGCCTGGGAATCTGTGTTTTAACCATGTTCCCAAGTGATTGACTCGCCAGCTTTGGAGAATGACCGTGTACCTATTTCTCTATTCCACGAATATTTGTGAGCCCGTTGGGTGCCAGATACTTTTTCTGGCAATGAAAACCCTGCGTGATTGACTATAATTTTCCAACACTATTGTCATCCCTTTTATTCTATACCTGGCTTTTCTTCCAAGATGGGGAATCCCAGGTATTGTTCTAGGCACTAGATGAGAAACAGTAATGGACAAAAACTGACAAAAATCTCTGCTTAGGTACTGCTCGCAAAGGCAGAAGGTAAAGGAGTTAAGTGAAATTCAAGTATGTCAGTGACCAGTGCTTAAGGGAAAACAAAAGCATTGGGGAAAGGGAGCTGAGTGTGTAGGGGAGGGCTCTGAAATTTGACGAGGGAGGCCCAGGAGAGCCTCACTGAGGATTGCTCAGCTTCATAAACAAGGCAGACCTGGCAGGAATCAGCTGATTGCTAGAACCTCCTTTGGTGCTTCTGGGAGAAGCTGCGAAAATCTAGTTGGGAGATGGAGAAATACAGCTGGAAATTGCTGAACCGTGTGCAGTTTCCTAGTCGGGAAAGCAGTCTATGTGAGGTGGGATTTCTTGGGCTCTGAAGGATCAGAGGCCCCTAATAGAGCGAGTAGAAATCACTTGGACATTTCTGTCATGTGGTTTTCGGAAAGCTTAAGCTCACCTTAGGGGGCCTTCTGTGGTTTAGATTTAGATTTGATAGTACAGTGTAAAGTTTCTTAAGGAGGTGGGCGGTCAAAAACGGTTGAGAAAAATGGAGAAGTGTGTCTAAGAAGATGAAATCGTAATTAATTGTGACATTCAGTCGTGTTGTTTTGTCTTTGATGCTGATCTGCCTCTGGTCCGGTGCTTTCTGTAGTTCTGGACTTTTTCCTGCTCCTTCATCTGTCGGCTTACCTTCGGTTGCTCTTGTCTGACTTGGTCTTTTCCGTTGAGCACATTGACTTTCTCTCCTTGACTGTTCCCTCTTACCTCGCCTGTCCAGCATGTGGTGCCATTCTCCAGTCTGCTCAATTTTGTTCTGCCTCCAGCATTTGCTGCGGTGGCATTCTGTCTCATCATTCATCAGAGGGCCGGAGAAAACAAAGCATTCTACAAGCTGTCTCACTGCGAGGTGTGTGTGTCTGCCACCAGAGCATGTGAAAAGCTCAGTGCGTGAGGGCTGTTCGTCTTCTCTAGGTTCAAGCGCAGGAAGACTCGGGTGACTCTGAAGTGGAGAATGAAGCAAAAGATAATTTTCCACCTCAAAAGAAGCCGGTTTGGGTGGACGAAGAAGATGAAGATGAGGAAATGTAAGTTGCCTGATTTTTTTCCAGAATCCCTGTGGATACTTTCAAAGTTGTTTCACAGGTTTTAAAAAAGTTTTTTTTAAGAATATGTGATTATGTGAAGACTTGAAAAATATTGGGAAGTATGGAAAAGGTCATTCATAATGCCACTGCTGAGGTAGAACCCTTGATAACACGTTGGTGTGCTTCTCTTCTCCTCTCTCTCAGTGCTGGATGGAGGAGTTGAGACAACACAGGTTTTTTTTTTTTTTTAAAGATTTTGTTTTTCCTTTTTCTCCCCAAAGCCCCCGGTACATAGTTGTGTATTTTTAGTTGTGGATCCTTCTACTTGTGGCGGAGTGCGGGAACTTTAACCATTCGGCCACGGGGCCGGCCCAACAACACAGGGTTTGGTGTCTGACCTGAGTTTGCCTCCTGATTTGGCCAGTTCCTAACTGACCGTGGGCAAGTTTAGAACCTACCTTGTCTTGTTTGTCAAATAGAGAGAATAATAGTGACTGTATCAGAAGGCTCATGAGATTGAAGGAAATAATGTATGTAGAGCTCTTCACACAATGCCTGAAACTGAGAAAAGGCTAAAAAAAGTTAGTATGCACAATATGTACTTTAAAAGATGAGAATCTACTGTATTGCATGTATTTCTCCTGCTTTACAAAAAAGCTTTATCCCTGTGGTCGAGTGGTTAAGTTCGTGCGCTCTGCTGCAGGTGGCCTAGTGTTTCGTTGGTTCGAATCCTGGGCGCGGACACGGCACTGCTCATCAGACCACGCTGAGGCAGCGTCCCACATGCCACAACTAGAAGGACCCCAACGAAGAATATACAACTATGTACTGAGGGGCTTTGGGGAGAAAAAGGAAAAAAATAAAATCTTTAGAACAAACAAAAAAACTTTTATAAACATTTTTTTTTTTTGAGGAAGATTAGCCCTGAGCTAACATCTGCTGCCAGTCCTCCTCCTCTTGCTGAGGAAGCCTGGCCCTGAGCTCACATCCGTGCCCATCTTCCTCTACTTTATATGTGGGACGCGTACCACAGTATGGCTTGCCAAGAGGTGCCGTGTCCGCACCTGGGATCTGAACCGATGAACCCCGGGCCACCAGAGAAGCGGAACGTGCGAACTTAACCGCTGCGCCACTGGGCCAGCCCCTTTGTAAACATTTTTAAATGGGTCTATTATCCGTTGTATGAATTAACCATAATTTATGTAGCTATTGTTGGACATATTTTATTTTTCTCTTTAATAAATTAACGACAAGATAAATATCTTTATGCATAAATCTTTTTCTTTTGTAATTATTTCTTTAAGAAGGATTCTTTGAGGTAGAAAATACTTAATCAAACAGTATAGGCATTTTTCAGGCTCTTGATAAATACTGTCAGACCAACCATGAGATTCTACCAATTTACTTCCCATTGAAAGGTGTCTGTTTCACTCCATTCTTGTAAGCAGCGATTTGTGTTTTTTCAGACTTTGTCAGTTTAATGGGTGGGAAATAGCTCCTTAATTTGTGTTGCAAAAACATTTTCTTTAGTTGTTGGTGTTTATTAGAAGTATTCTGTATTATGTCTGACAATTGGAGACTTTTTATTTTTTAAATAAAAATATATTTAAGGAGTACAGCATGATGATTTGCTCTACATATACCTAGTGAAATCATTATTACAGCAAGCGAATTAACATATCCATCTCTTCACATATTTACTATTTTTATTTGTGGTTAGAGCACCCGAAATCTACTCTCTTAGCAGATTTCCAGTATATGGTATAGTATTATTAATTATAGTCATGATGCTGTAGATTAGATTTCTAGACTTACTCATCTTACGTAACTGCAACTTTGTACCCTTTGACCAACATCTCCCCATTTCTCCCACCTCCCTGCCCCTGGTAACCACCATTCTACTCTCTGCTTCTGTGTGGTCTGCTGGTTTTGGATTCTACGTATAAGTGAGGTCATGCAGTATTTTTCTTGTATGTCTGTCTTATTTCACTTAGCATAATGTCCTGCTGGTTCCTCCGTGTTCTCAAAAATGGCAAGATGAGACTCTTAATGATCATAGTAATCAGCTCCTTACATGTTGAGAATTTCAAACCTTTATCTGTCAAATTCATTGCAGGTTTTCTCCTTGCTTTCTGTTTGCCTTTTAATTTTGTTTTTAATGTTTCACATTCAGAATATTTACATTTTTATATAGTCACACTTATGAATCTTTTCTCCTTTTTTTTGCTGGTTTTAATAGTAAGGAGTCCATCAGAGAGAGACAAGGGTTTGCCTATGTTTTTCCTTCATAGTATTTTAAGATTTGGTTTTTATGTATTTAGCTCTTTGTTTTGCCTGGAAATATTTTGGTGAATGGCATAAGCTGTGTCTAGATAAGCCATTATGAATTTGAAATGTTAGCTCTTCAAAGGGTAAACTCGATGATCTGAAATATTGGAGACTCCTGTTTGTTTTGGGAAGAATGGAGAATATGCATATGAGATGTTCCACATCTTACAAATCTTGACCTGTATTGTTCAATTAAATGTTTTCTCAAATATTAAAGCCAACAACTATTTATGTTGATTCTTTAAAAATCGTTTAAAGCATGCTGTTGTGTTTTTTATAGGGTTGACATGATGAATAATCGTTTTCGGAAAGATATGATGAAAAATGCCAGTGAAAGTAAACTTTCGAAAGAGGAACTTCAGAAGAGACTTAAAGAAGAGTAAGTGTCCTTTGTCGTATGTTTTGACCAAGAGGTATTTATAACAGTAGTTTATTTTGAGTTGCTCAGTCTTTGGCTGTAACAGCTTTCTGGGTAGTGAGATTTCCATTTTGAAATAGTAAGAGCATTGCTACTGAAAGAAATGGTTAACTTCTAGCCTTTTGCGGGGAGAGGGAATGCAACAAGTACAAAATATTTGGAAGGAACTTGTAATCCCCCACCCAAATAGAATCAGTGATAATATTGCTTACTTGCTTGTTCATTTATACAATGGTAAACCATCTCTTGCTGCAACTTCTAAACTCTTCTAGTTGAACAGAGCTAGGAAATAAAATGTATATTTTAAGGTAATGATATTGTATTGCTATTTCCAGTTCAAACTTGCAGATCTTTAGAAATATTTTAAAATAGTTTTACTTTTGTATTGACATTTTTCTGTATTCCTAGAGGTTCATTGCATTATCACTATTTTTATTAAAGTAGGTTTACTGAGGTGTAATTTACACACAGTGAAATTTACCGTTTTTAAGTATCGTTCTATGAATTTTGGTAAACACGTATAGTCATGTAAGCACCACAACTATTAAGATATGGAATCAAGATATAGAACATTGCCATCACCCCAAAAAGTTCTCTTTGTACTCAGCCCTCTCCTTAACTTCTGACCCCTTTAGGCCCTGACAACCACTCGTCTGTTTTTTTGTCCTTATAGATTAGCCTTTTCCAGAATGTTGTATAAATGAAATCATACAACATGTAGTCTTTTGAATTTGTTAAACACATTTAGTGAATTTATTTCAGATATTTTATTTTTCAGCTTCAGAAGATCTTTTCAGCTTGAGGTCTTTTTTTTGGTTTGGTTTGCTTTAGTTCCTATTTCCCCTTTTCTTATGTTCATACTTCCTTTAAATACTTGAATATATTTGTATGAACTATTTCAGAGTCTTTGTGTACGAATTCCATCATATTTGTCATTTCTGTGTCTATTGCTATTGACTGATTTTCCTTCTGGTTATCAGTCATATTTTTCTGCTTCTCTGCATGTTTAGTAATTTTGATTGGATTCTGGGCGGTGTGAATGTTAAGTTGTCCAATGTCTCAATTTTGTTTTTTGCCTTTAGTGAGTGTTAAACTTTGTGTTGGCAGACAGTTAACTGGCTTGGAGATCAGTTTGATCCCTTCAAGATTTGTTTTTAGCTTTGTTCTAGACTAGCATTTACTCTAGGCAGGTTTAGCCCCATTACTAAGGGATCTCGACTGAATGCCCTGAGTGTTGGCTAAGGCCCTCCCCTCTGACTGGTTGGAACTCGAGTGAGCTTTGGTGAGCAGCTTACAGCTCCCTAGTGGTTCTTTGCCTGACCTCGTGGAGTGTCATCCTGTGAGCGCGCAGCTTGGTGTTCAGCAAAAGTGTCTGTGGACTGCTGTGTGCATTCTGGAGCTCTTTCTCTTCCTCTTCCACCGTCCACTGCCCCTCAAATTCCAATTGTCTTGGCCACTTCAAGTTTGAGCTTTTTCTCCTTGACTCTGTGCCAGGGTCTTATAAATGCCCTCAGGGAGAAATCCTGGTGATGGCGAGGCTCACTTTGTTATTTCCCTTTTCAGGGCTCACAATCCTGTGTTGCCTGTTGTCCACCTTCTGAACACAGTTTGATATATTTTGTGCAGTTTTCTAGTTGTTTCTGGCTAGTAGACTTAGTTTGGTGGGCTTGTCTATACTTCTGCATCGAACAATTAAAATGACTCTCTGCACTCTTTCGGATCCCAGTCTCTCAGAATATAGCTATCATGCTTCTCCTAAAGCTTGTTCTTTCCAGTGTGGAACACTCCTATTAGGTCAGAGGATGGATGGTATTTTGTATATGCGCACCAGTCTGGTTGTTTTCTGTCAGATGTGTTCTAGCGTGTACTCTGTACTATAACATTGGTTTTTAAGTACAGCGAGACTACTTAGTCCCAAGATCTGGGATGTGCTGATATGAGCAAATAAGACAACTTTGTAACTAGATGTAGGTAGTTGACAGCAAGTATGTATCCAGGTGTCCTGTAACCAGGTGTCCCGTATCTAGGACTGGTTGAGAAGGTGGGGTTTCCAATATAGGCAGGTTGGGACTTATTCTGTGTGAGCAGCCCTTCAGTTCTTAAAAAATAACAACTTCTTTGGAAGACATTCTACACGTGCTCCCAAGGGTGATCTAAGCTACGCTCTTTAAATGTATCAAGCTCTATTTACATACAATGGTTACCACAAAATGTTTTTTATATTTTTGCTTAGATTCCAGCATGCCATGGGAGGAGTACCCTCCTGGGCTGAGACTAAGAAGCGGAAAACATCTTCAGATGGTGAGTGTTGCTCCCTCTGTTTGAGTTAGTAAATAAGTCCCTATCCCTGTTCTATTGTTATTTCAGCTCTCTCATGAGGCTCGTTAAAATCTGGTGTTTCAAATATGTCTTTTTTATTTAAATGTCTGGTGTTGAAGTCTACCATTTCTCTGTGGGAAGTCCTTTTACAATAGTTTAAGGCTTACTTGATAGCATATTCTCCATGGTAAGGACAATAATAGATGAATTTTCTGTTGTTTTATCTGAACAGAACTGTGTTGCATTGAGGCATAGGATTAAGGGAAAATGAATTCTTGATTCAGAGCCCCTTCTGAAGGCACTGGCCCCTAATCTAGTGGTCCACTAGGAAGTGAGATGTCTTCCTAAGGAGCACATGTCAGGTCAGGCCCCGGTTATTCCTCACTTTATAAAAACTTATTTTTCAACTCCAGCTTTTAAGTTGGGCTTGTAATATAACTGTTTTCTGCTTTTTAGATCCTTGACTTTAGATATTATAAATATGGATAGTTGAGTGAAGATCTGATTTGTGTGCTTGGAGTTACAAATTTTAGACTTGGGGTTGACCTGTGAAATCCTCTAGGGAGTCCAGAGTGTGTCCTCCACATAATGCAGGAGCTCCTTCCTTAACGTCCTTGCTATCTGGTGAGCTTCTGTTTGATTACTGCCACCACCTCTCCCTCCCTTCTCCCCACCCCAGTCAGTCCTCGTGGGCTTCAAGTACAGGGAGCCCATTCAAGGAGCCAGTTGTTTTATATAATTCTGTTGGAAAGCTCAATCTGTTATTTTATTTTATTGTTTTTGGTGAGAAAGATTGTCCCTCAGCTAACATCTATGCCAGTCTTCCTCTATTTTGTATGTGGGATGCCACCATAGCATGGCTTGATGAGTGGTATGTAGGTCTGCACCCAGGACCTGAACCCGCATTTAAACCCCAGGCCACCAAAGCAGAGTGTGTGAACTTAACCACCATGCCATCTGGCTGGCCCCTAACGTTTTTTTACATGACATAATTTTTATGCCCTTGGTCACCAGTTTGTGCTCCTGGACAAAATAAAAGTTTATCATCTGTTTTAGAATGCGGCATTCATAGAACTACAACATTTTAGATTTGAGTAATTATAGATAAGGTTATGCTAGCTGTTGAAAAAGAAAACCTCCCAGACCCTCATGGCTTAATCCAGTAGAAGTTGTTTTTTTTATGTGCGCAAAATTGGAGTGGTGAGAAGGCAGTGATGTACCTCAGGGCCCAAGTTTATAGAAGTTCTGCCATCTTCAGGCTGGGTCTTTCAAAGTTGGCCGAGATGTTGACATCCACTTGGCTTACGGGGAAGAGAAAGAGGCTCACCCAAGGGAGATTCTCACTGGCCTGTCCTGGAAGTGGGGCATGGTACTTTCACCCACATTTTATTGGCCACAATTCAGTTACAAGGCCACGCTAACTGCATGAGATACCAGGAAATGTAGTTTGTGTCCAGAAGAAAGAGGAAATGGCTTGGGTCAACAATTAGCCAGGGTGCTGCCATCTAGGATATCTTAGTCTAATTCATTCATTTTACAGATGAAAAGAGTGAGGTTCAAAAAGATCAAATTGACTTGTCTAAGGTATACTTCTTATTGGCAGAGTGGTGACTAGAACCCAGCTTCACAGCTGTTTCCAACATGTGATTTGTTATTTTTATCTATAAGTACTTCATTGAGTATCTTTAAAAGAGAAGTGCTCCCTTCTTTAAACGTTTCATGATGCTGTCATCATACACTTCAAAAATCAACAGTATTTCGTTAATATTATAGATTGTTTTATTGTTGCTGTTTTGTTCATTTATCCCCCTCAATCTTTTTAGCTTGCTTTGTCTTCTGCTTGGTCTTCATAGTGCTTTTGAACCTGGCTTGATGTTTTGGAAATTCTTACCTATTATCTCTTCAACTATTTTTTTTCCAGTCTTCCTTTCCTTCTGGGGTACCAATTACATGTATGTTAATTTTTTTTAACATATTCTCTGCTCTTTCCTGTATTTTCTATCTTTTTTGCTTTCTATATTTTAATCTGGATTATTTTTTCTGATCCATTTTTCAGACCACTGATTCTCTCAACTAATTTTGATATACTGTTAAAAACATCCTTTGGGGTCTTAATTTTAATTACTGTATTTTTCTGGTCTAGAATTTCCGTTTGGTTCTTTTTTATTTTATTGAGTAAGATTAGCCCTGAGCTAACATCTGCTGCCAATCCTCCTCTTTTTGTTGAGGAAGACTGGCCCTGAGCTATCATCCGTGCGCATTGTCCTCTGCTTTATATGTGGGACGCCTACCACAGCATGGCTTGCCAAGCAGTGCCATGTCCGCACCCGGGATCCGAACTGGTGAACCCCGGGCCGCCAAAGTGGAACGTGCGAACTTAACCGCTGCACCACTGGACTGGCCTCCATTTGGTTGTCTTTTTAATAGTCTAGTTCTCTGGCTCAATTCTCAACCTTGTCTTTCATTATTCTTGAACATGCTAAACATAATATTTTTAAAGTTTATGTCTGATAACTCCATTGTCTAGATCCCCTGCCAGGAGTGCCTGTCTTTCCTTAGATTTTCAGTCAAGTTGTCTTACCTTGACCTTGTTGTATTTCACTGAGTGCTGGACATTATATACGAAAATAGTATTGACTAATTAGAGATCTAGGACAGTATCATCTTTTCCAGAGAGTTTGTGTATTTGTTTCTGGGTAGGTGGCTGGGCAAGGGGCACTGACAATCCCAGAGCATCTTATTCCAGTGAGAAATTGTGGGGATTCAAAGCTGCTTTCAGTTCCTGGAAGATTTTCTCATAGTTCTTCGATTTCGCCCTTAATCTTAGATGTAGCCTTTTGTGGCTCCGATCCAAAGCCTGGTGATTTACCAGATCCCCTTAAGAACCTTAGAGGGCCTTTAGTGCTGCTTTTTGCCCTCTTAGCCCCATGATTGTTTTAGGAACTCTGCTCAGCTTCTCAGCTTTCTGGGAAAAAAAAAACAAAACAAAAAACCAAAAAACCAAAACACAACTTTGAAGTTCCGATTCACAGTTTGCTGACATCCATCTGTCAGTCAACCGTAAGTTCTGGTTCTTTTTCATGTGAGTCATTAAGCTAGATCTGCTGTCCCCACTTTTGTCAATTTTCCAAAATTATGAGTTGCTCTTTTTAAATTAAATGCTGACTTTATTTCATCTTGTTTTAGTCACCGTCTGTAAATGTGTGTCTTTTATTCCAGAGTCAGGCTTTGATTTTAACCATATATATTGAGCTCTGTGTTATCTTTTTCTTTTCCCAAATTTATTTTGCTGTTTTACCAATTGCAGCTTAAATAAAGTGGTTGGGAAGATGGGAGGGAAGTTGAAGTTTGAAATATAGTCATTGGGGTAGGTAATGGCCATCTCATTGATTCTAAAGATCAGCCTTGTGGGTTTGTTTGACTTAGATGAAAGTGAAGAGGATGAAGATGATTTGTTGCAAAGGACTGGGAATTTCATATCCACATCAACTTCTCTTCCTAAAGGCATCTTAAAGGTGAGAGTCAGTGAAGTTGTACCTACCCAGCTAATTACCTCTGAAATCCAGTATGCTTCCCAGTTACAAATGTATGGATTCCTGTTAGCTGTGGGATTAAATCTGTTTGCTGTCGTTTTGCCTCGGTAAATACTTGTTAGTTTTTTTTTTTCCATTTGCAAAAATGATCAAGAAGATTAAATTATATCCCCAGGAATCTTTTAGGAGTCCTATGTGATTTCTCCTTTGCATTTCTCTTCATTTCTGTTGGCACCAGCCTCGTTCATGCTGCTGTCTTCTCTCACGCTGTGTACTGCAGTAGCTTTGTGACTAGTCTCCCCACTTCTGCTTGACTTCTTCCTAAACTGTTCTTCATCTAGTAGCCAGAGGGATCTTTTAAAAATAAAACATCAGGTCATGTCACTTTTCATTGCTTTTTGAAAACTTCTGAATTGCTTATCATACTCTACACTGCCCTTCCTGATCTGGCTTCTGTCTATGTCTAAAACTTCATCTCAGACCTTTTTTCCTTTATTCCCTCCTCGAGCCACACAGGTCTTCTTTTCTGTTTCTTGAACATGCTGAGTCTTTTCTTGCCTCAGAAACTTTGCTCATTCTCTTCCTTATACCTGTCTGTTCTTCAGGCACTGCTAACGGCCAGCTTGTCCTTTCCTTTCTGCTCAGATGACACCTTAGAACTAAGTCTTTCCTGGCCATCCTATCTAAAGTGGCCTACTACTAGTTACTTTCTAACTCATCACTGTGTCTAGCTTGTTTGTTGGAGTAACAGAGTGCCTGCCCAGCACAGTGCTTCAGTTAAATATCTGTCAAATGAACAGATCTGTCTCTGACATAGATATTTTTCTCCATTATAAAATCGTCACATGTGTTTCTAGATAGAGGAAGGGACCCTGTTATGGCAAATTATTAGGAGACAGTGATTCTGTCTCTGCCCACCTTAAGACAGTTCATTCAGCTTCTCATAGGGTGAATTCATTGAAAACATAGTCACCATAAAGATTTAACTTTAATGGTTACAAACAAAGCATACATATAATACTTTCTTTTTTGTGTAATTGAATTTCTTTTTCCCCCTGAGGAAGACTTGCCCTGAGCTAACATCTGTTCCTAGTCTCCTTCTTCTTGTTTGTGAGCTGCTGCCACAGCATGGCCACTGACAGATGAGTGGTGTAGGTCTGTGCCTGGGAACTAAACCCAGGCCACTGACGTGGAGCATCCCAAACTTAACCACTAAGCTACCGGGGCTGGCCCTATAATTGAATTTTTAATACAGAAGGAAAGACCTGTAAAAACAGAAATAACTGGAAACAGTTGAAATGATGCATGGGATCACCATTACTTAAACCAGCAATCTTGTACCCTGGGAGGAGAACATAAGCAATCCATGTGCAACCATAGAACCGTGGGGATGACCACATAGTGCCTCTTATTTGTGCCTTAAATGCAACGAGGCTGGAGTAGGAGTTTTAAGTAAACATTCCCTGGAAGTCAAAGTCTCCTGACCCAAATGGGTGTGTCGTGGGGAAATGACTGTATCCTGGTGCTCCATGACCTTAATGATTTAATCCCCTCATATGAAAGATGATAAAAATGAGTTATTACATAGTAAAATGACTTACTAGTTGGTAGCAGAGCTTTGGTCTTCTGATTACCATTCCAGTGCACTTTCTTCTGCCTTATAACTACTTTATAATGTCTTTCCTTCGTGTTTTAAAGCAAATAGTGTTAATGCATTTGAATTGATAAAATTCCAGCTTTATTTTTCCGTAGATGAAGAACTGCCAGCATGCTAATGCTGAACGTCCTACCACTGCTCGGATCTCATCTGTGCAGTTCCATCCTCGTGCACAGGTTGTGATGGTTGCTGCACTGGATAACACTGTGTCACTGTTTCAGGTATGCATTTTTAAATGAGGACTTGGAGTGCAAAGTGTACTACCAGGATACAGGGTCTATGGGAAATTACCAAAAGGAATGTTTTCTACTTGCTTGTAGGTTGATGGAAAAACAAATCCTAAAATCCAGAGCATCTATTTGGAAAACTTTCCCATCTTTAAGGCTTGTTTCAGTGCTAATGGAGAAGAAGTTTTAGCCACGAGTACCCACAGCAAGGTTCTTTATGTCTATGATATGCTGGCTGGAAAGTTAATCCCTGTGCATCAAGTAAGAGGTAAGGTTTGTATTGAACACATAGCTGGTCATCTCACCCCTTCCCCGCCCGCCCCCGCCCACAGCTGAGTTCATTTAACAGTATTTAGAACCACTTTTTTCCCTCCCCATAGGATTATTAAAAAACAAGAGTTTCTTTAGTTTTAGTATTTGGAAAATGGCATTGTGTCGTTGAGATAGTGTGTTTGAATGAAAACAGTGAACTGACTTTGTATTGAATACTTATTATGGGAAAATCATAATTTGGAAATGTCTCCCCCAGACCAGAAAAGCAGTTACAGATACTTGGCTGCGAAATTAGCAATTGATGCAGCTGAATGAGCATGAGCCTGGGAGCTGGAAGACCTGGGTGCCGCTTCCTTGGACACATCACTTCACCTCTCTGATCTTAAAGAAATTTGGATACCTTCTGGTTCTTCTAGTGTTTGTTAGCATAGAATTTTGGTTTACAGTTAAGGAAATAAGCACTGCTTTTGGAGGTTATGATGTGTTTTGAAGCATGAACTATCTTTCTTCTGTCTTACCCGTTCTTCCCCTGTGTTCCCCTGCCCCTGTTACCACAGAAAACATGACACCTTCCTGAATCCTTTGGGAACCAGGGCACTTGTACTGAGGTTGGCTGGGTTACATTATAAATCTTGGGAGGTGGTGTTGGCATGTGCTGCAGGTCGCTGGCCGTCTCCCTGTTAAACTGCCCCGCTGTGGGGCTGTAAAGGACAGGGCTAGCTCTGTACAGCGTCTTTCCTGCTAGTGGTTGAAAGTGAATCAGGCCAACTTTAGAAACATTTATGATGTTTATTTTCAGTGTTTCCAAACTTCTCTTTTCCTGTGTTCCCTGACACCTTTAGTGCTCCTTTCCGTGTAGGTTCTTAGTTTATCCAATCATGCTTTAAACTGGGCTTCTCAGACGTTAGTGTCCATGTGAATCACCTGGGGATCTTGTTAAAATGCGGATTCTGATTGTGTAGGTCTGAAATGGGGACTGATTTCTGCATATCTCACAGGCTCTCAGGTGGTGCTCATGGTGGTGCTGGTCCATGGACTGCACTCTGAGTTGAAAAGCCTTAAAGCATCTCCCATGTTAAAATAGAAAACAGTATATAGTAGTTAGTACTTCTACGTATCATTCCACTAATCAAAAGGAATGGGCCTTGGTTCTTGCCTTAAATCCTCTTGGGGAAAACAAACCAGGGGTTGGCCAAGATAGAGTAGTTAGTGACATTTACTGTGATCTGCTTGTGTTGAGGAGTGTGTATCCTAGTCACCAGCTACTTCTAAGACACAGCATTTATCTTTCCCTCTCAATATTTTCCCTTCTCCTTTTGACTCAGTAAGCATAGCTGGTAATGATGATAATAATAGTATTGATAAATCAAAGAGATTTCTTTTTGTGGTGATATGCTATTGAATGCTATTCTCACTGTCTCATCATTATTAAACACTCTAAATAACTCAGAAAATTAATTGAGGACATTAGAATAAGGGGGGAAAATTGCTGACCAGTTAGGATATGCAAGCCTTATCCATATGCAAATTTGAAAAACGAATACAGGATTGATGTAAATAGTGTGTTCCATTAATCTTTTGGGGTTCATAATGTGTGGTCCATGGACTCAGAATTCTCTGGATAGAATTCAGGGGCCTATGAAGTTAGGTGGGAAAAACATGACATCTTTCTTTTTACTCCCCTCTAACTGAAATTTAGCATTTCCTTCAGTCATGGATGTTTTGAATAATCATTAATTTGAGAAGGGGACCATACGCTTTACCAAACTGCCAAAAGGTCCTTGGCACAAAAAAGGTTACGACCCCCACGTTTCTAGTTCTGACTCCCAAAGCAGTTTCTGCTGTATCATTTAGACAGGCATTCTTCAGAGAGAAGTCTTGTTCTTAGTAAACGTAGAAGGAGTTTCACCATTTGGGAATCACATTAGTTGGTCAGGCAGCCATTTTGGTGATAGGTGTTATGGTGTGGTGATCTCAGCCTCAGTGTTCTCTTTCTCTGAACTCGGGCCATAAGTGTTGAGAGAATTTTTTAAAAGCACTTGCCGCATGGTAAATGCTCAATAAATGGCAACTGCTGACCTTGTTAGGAATAGCATATAACCTGTCTGATGACAATGAGACTAATATTTTAATTTAGCAGCTTAGAATCAATCCACTTATCGTCCTATGGAATTTGGCTCTATTCTAGTTAAATTGGCCGTTCCTTTTCTTAACAGGTGCTCAGTGATTGACCTAAAAATCTTATTCACAAATCTATGAAGATTTGTATCTGACATCTTTAAAGCATTGTATCTTCTTTACCTAGGCCATATTATAAATTTTATCTGACTCCTATTTTGAAAAGTCCAGCATTTGTAAAGAGCAATTATAATACTATTTGCATTAATCAGTATTTTTTTGTGAGGCTAAAAGCAAAAGGGTATATACATATAACTAGTATAACACACTGTAAGCTTGGATGAAAATAGTTGTTTCTTATTTTTGCAATTAATTCCTAGAGCAACTACCTGTCCTCATTTGTTTGAATTCTGGTGTTTCCTCCTTGAAGACAGCCCCTCTCTGCTGAACTGCCCAAAAACACAGGCTTACTCAGGCCAAAAGCATAAGGTCTTCCAGCCACCTGCAGGCAGTGAGCAGTGGACTGTGTAATGAGTGCTCTGGCGCTTTGCCTGTGCTGCTGCCGCACTGGGTCTGGGTTCAC
This sequence comes from Equus quagga, assembly GCF_021613505.1. NCBI lineage: Eukaryota > Metazoa > Chordata > Mammalia > Perissodactyla > Equidae > Equus > Equus quagga. Next base: position 89,890,573 of record NC_060277.1, on the reverse strand, counting down.
ACCGGGTCTCTGTTCACACTGGTCCTGCACAGTGTGAGGGAACTTGGTTCACTCTTGCTCTGATGAAACCTGTGCAGTCTGTAAACCTCCAGGGCTGCTGTGGTGGCTAGCTTTAGGCTCCATGGTGAATACTTTTGAGTTCTCTTTCATGTTCCCGCTGCCCAATACCGTGCCATTAGGACTGGGTCTGGAGGGGTTTCCAGCTGTAGCCTCACCCAGTGCTAGAACTAGCCTCCCTCCCCTGCTTTATTGTGTAATGATACTTTTCTTATGTTTGGAACTATTTCTATATACTGTAGTCAGTACGTAAGGTTTGTCCAGAATTTGGGGTGAAAGTTATTAGGAATAGATTCATTGTGAAGCAGCCTGGTCATCAGCAGAAGTAACCCCAGTGATTGGAAATAATGTGTCTGGATTGATTCCAATCAAGGGACCTAGGGTGTCATCTCTGGGGGCAGGACTAGAGTGGGAGGCTGTGTGTAGTGGTGTGAACCATCTAGACAAAGACCGTTAATAGGATAGAGATGGTCTGTAGGAGCCTTAAGCAGCATTTTCCTGTAGGGGAACAAGGGCTCTTCACTAGGTTTTTCTAAATTCCCTTTCTCTGATTAATATTTTAACTTAGCAACTTAAAATTTTTTTAAATAATTTTTTTTGACTAGGCAATAACGTTTACATGGTACAAAAATCTAATACATACGAATGGGTGGACAGTGAAGGTCTCTTCCTCTCCGTCTCCCTGGCCACCTCCTTCCCTTCTCTGGAGGTAGCCAATTGTACCCATTCTTTATGTATCCTTTCTTTTAGACAGCTTTTTAATAAGTAACTTGGCTCTCTAAGCAGTGTGATGTCAGAAGGAGTCTCCTGCATAGTCAGTACGAGACTTTTAGGTCTGGAAAAGGGACATGTCCCTTTGTAGATAAGTAAATTGACTCTTTGGTTTGTATACCTAGCTCTTGTGACTTGGTTACGTGAGTCACATCTTGAGAAGCTAATCATCTCTTGAATATACTGATATCTTGTGTTTGTCTTGGATCCACAAAGTTAAGGGTTAGACTCCCATTCATCGTGGGAACTGTAGTAGGCGGCCAGCAACTAGTTTCCACATGTTATGTCTTTGGCTGTCTCTAACGGCAGTATATTTCCCTCCTTGTAATCAGCTTTGTGACTAAGAAGTATAATTTATCCTTTTAGCTAATTGCAGATATTGTTGCTTGTATTTGGAAAATTAGTTGATATGTTACCTGTTTGGAGAGCTGAATCTCTGGGCTGCGATTAAAATGGTGAATGTTAATCAAGACAAGGAAGAGAAGTGTGCTAAACACTTTTTAATGACGTTATATTTGGGTCATGCTTAATGATGCATGGTGTCAGACTTATTTCGAGTCTGAGCCTAGGTTTTGGTTAATTTGAGGCACTTAGATGTTTTAAAAGGTCAGAAAGTCTCAATTCTCAATGAAAGATAGCTTTATTGAAAACCATATTAATCCTTATTTAATTGAATCATCTCCTTAGGTTTGAAAGAGAAGATAGTGAGGAGCTTCGAAGTCTCGCCAGATGGGTCCTTCTTGCTCATTAAAGGCGTTGCTGGATATTGTCATTTGCTGGCAATGAAGGTGAATCATTATTAGTTGCTGCTTGCTCTTCTAAGATTGAGGCATTAGTGTAGGAGTAGTCTTGAACCGTACCCTATGGTGTCCTTAAATCTGCCCCTCAAGTAGAGGAGCACAGTGGGACTGGGGAGAAGTTCCTGAGTATAGGGGAAAACCAGGTTGAGTAGGTGCCACAAAAGGGAGAGCTAGATTGTTTTATTCTGCACAGTGTGATTCTCGCATGCACCTGCTAACCATTTGGTAAGTAATACTTATTGATCTTTTAGACTAAAGAATTGATTGGGAGCATGAAAATTAATGGAAGGGTTGCAGCATCCACGTTCTCGTCCGATAGTAAGAAAGTATACGCGTCTTCAGGTAAGTTAATGACATGATGATCTGAAGCGTCTTTGAAGCTTTCGATGTGTTTCCATTTCAAATTTAACCAAAAACTGTGTTTTAGACTTTCTTATTTCAGTAAGAAAATCAGTTTTATTTTTAGAATTCATTTTTCATTGCCATTTGTCTCCTCATAGCACTAACTGCTGATAGTGAAGGGCTAACCATTTAATATGCGCTGTTAACATGTTTGGAGCAAAGATGGGAAGAAAATGCTTATTTAAAAGATGATTCATTTTAAGACTTCCCTACTTTCTTTTTGAGACATACTTAGAATCATCACACCTTTTCTTTCAGCCCCTTTAGACTTCGCTATCATTTGGAGTTTTCTCCGTTATTGACTGAAAACAATTGAGATCTCATCCTTTCTGACATTTCTGTGGTTCTCTTGACCAACTCTCATCCTGATGGTCTCTAATGTCTGCTCTCTGCCCTTCTGACTAGCCTGGGTCATCTTTGGCTCTCACTCCCTTTCCTGAAGGCTCTTTGAGGCCATCACAATCGCAGAGTAGCTCATGCTGTTTGGTGGTGGGAGGTATGAGAGTGGTTCTGCCTGGGAGTGGTAGTCTGCAATCTCTGCAGAGCTTTTTAGCATTATTTTAATTTTACCTCAGCTAGGAACATTTGATAATATGGCATTACTTTTTTTAAAAAAGGATTTGCTTTAGCATTGCCTCATGTTTAACTTTCATTCTGGTTTTGTCCTAGACTCAACCTTACACAAAGTTGAGTTACTTTGCATGTGTATTTTTTTAAATTTACTAATATAAGAAGCTCAGCAGCATACATATTCCCTGTATTATGCTAGGTGTTCTGAGAGGTAAGGAATAAATATTGGTTCAGAGTGATGTTCCTAATGAAATGGCCCTTGGATTCTGGAAGTTGAGAATTAGAGTCAGTCAGTGGGGGAGAAGAGGTGGAGGGTCAGCAGAGATACTGAAATTTGGCGTATAAATTGGATGCAGGTGCAAAATATTTACAAAGTTGGTCCCTACTCTAGAGGTCTAGTTTACCATACGGAGGGCCCTGAAAGCAGGGAAGGAGCGGTCAGAAGGCGACATCTAGATGAGCTTCCCGCCCGTGAGCTCTTCTCTTCCCATTGCAGTCTTTGCTCCGTAGACTAATCTTTAGACACCTTTCTTTATTGTAACATTACCCTGCAGACACATGTGATGGTTTTAAAATTTGACCCTGTTCAATTTTTTCCAAATGTATTTTACTACTACCTAACCTAAACCCTTCTGCCAGCCTGTCAAGTTTTATTTGTCAAGGAAATAGTTGAAACAGTGAGATTCATTGAATTCTCATTGGGGGAGATTAAGAGTATAGAAGAGTGAACTTTACAGCAATATCCACAGAAAAGGAAGAGATGAAATAGGTTTGAGATGGGTGTAGGGTCATAGAAATGTAGAGTGAGTGTGGGGAAAGGATGATCATCTGTATCGAGTGCTGTAGGAGAGAGACAAAGAATAAGGACTGATTTTGGCAATTAGAGGGTCATTTCCATCATGAAAATATTTCTATTCTCTTCAGATTTAATATCCCCTCTTACTTTGCACACATTCTCCCTTCTCTAAACTATTTGTGCTTACTGCTCACAGTTAGCATTTCTTGTTATTTAAGTGACTTGGTAATAGATAAATTGTGTGTGTCTTATTTAAATGGTGAATTCCCGGTGGTCTGGATCAGTTTGTTCTTCACTTCCTCCTCCTCCATCGTCAGCATCGTCAGTCTGGTATCTGAGTCACCCAGCCTTACATTCGAGGTGCTCTAGTACCTCGTGATAGATGTTGGAAGACATATGCTGGTGGGTATTTTGTTTTTTCAGTTTTTGCTCCAATAACTTATTGGAATAAAATGTAGAAACTTTTTCTAGAAGCTAAACTCAAACCAAGACTTTGTGATTTTTTTACTCTGAATCTGAAGATACTGTGTAGTAATGACTAACTGAGGGTGCAGTTTTCTACGTATGAGACTGTGTATACGAGAAATATTTTTAGGCCGCTTTTCTAGACCTAGGACGCTTAGAGTGGGCCATCATTTGTAGTCCCTGGTCCTGTTAGAGAGGGACTAAGAATGGTCAGTTCACTTGCCCTTCAAGTTTAAAGCAAAATTAACTGAACCCTCTTTTGGCTCTTTCATGCAGCGGATGGGGAAGTTTACGTTTGGGATGTGAACTCTAGGAAGTGCCTTAACAGATTTGTTGATGAAGGCAGTTTATACGGGTTAAGCATTGCCACATCTAGGAACGGACAGTATGTAGCTTGTGGGTAAGTAAAGAGGTTCTAGTAACCTTTGATCACCTTGTGCTAATGAGAAAATATTAAAGGGTTGAATGTACTAGATGGTGCTTGAGTATAAAGTGTTCAATTATAGGAAATCGGTAAACCCAGATCTTTTACATTTTATTGTCTTAATGCAATGCTTAAGAATAATAATAATGGTGGTTTATCAGCTCTTTGGCAAAGAAAATACTAGACTGCCTTACATCATTGTGTTTTCTCTTACGTTTGAAGCATGTATTTGGTCACGTCAGGTTTTCCTGTGGGCTTAGTTTCTTGCCATTGATGAGGAAGTAGAATAAGATAAACTTTGGGTTAAAGTCTTAAAGATACCTAAGTTATTTTTTCCTTTATCCAGGAGGTATAAACCAGAAACGTGTTCCTTGGAAATAGTTTTTTGTATTGTAGAAACTTGGAAAATATTATCTGGAACATGTTACTGTGTTACGTTTATTACACTTGGGAAAAGATGGCTTTATTCTCCTACTTGACTCTAAAGGTGCAGGGTGGGAGGAGGCGCGTTAGATATTTACTCGTGATTCTAAACTGTCTTACCTACCAAACCATCAGGCAGCACGTGTAATTTTAGAGGTTTCAGAAGTGGATTTTTATGACTTTCTTAGACTAAACACAAGTGATCCGGAGAGATTTCAGTCAGATCCTGTCTGGGAGGGAGGTCAGAGGGGTCTTGCCTGTCCAGAAGCAGAGCGTACTCACCACTCTTTCTTCACTTCACTCCCTCCTTCAAGGTTAAAATTGAGGAACTGCTTGTAAATATCCCTACGCCCATTTGAAAATTGGTCAGCTACTACCTTTGGGGCCTGGGAGGAAAGGAAAGTAGAACCAGGCTGTGGAGCTTGGAGACCAGGCCAGCATCACGTGGACAGTGAGGCAGTAGGACAGTGGCAGGTAACTTGGTGTGGGAGTGCCCGAGTTAAGGTCCTTCCCTTTCGTGTGTTTCCACTAGTCAAACACCTGTGCCACCCTATAGGCGGGAACAGCTCAGTGTGAACCCCGCATCTGCCAGAGTGCTGTGCACTGTGGCAGCAAGTCACGATTAGCAGAACTTCTGGGAATAAAGCCCCTTTTAAATGAAGACTGGTGTGTAAACTAATGACAGGCAATTTTAAGTAGAACTGCTTTTGCCTCTGTGTGGGACAAGAATAACTGCACACAAATGACCTTCGTTCAAATTTGTGAAGTTAGTCTTTTTCTGGTCCTTGCCTTTCTTTTTTGTATCACTTTTTTTTTAATGCCCTTTGAAGGGTCCAAACAGGAAAGAATCTAATATTAGTAGTTTAAATTCACGTGATTTTAATTGCCCGTTGGTGTAATTGAATTCTGATGATTCTGATATGCTTGGTCAAAGAACATTGTTAAACCTGCAAGGAAAGCTTAACCTTTGTTAGAGGAATTTCTGATGTTAATAGGCAGGTGGGGAAGAGTTACTGGTGGTGGAGGAGCCAGAGGAGGAGAAGCTGAGCCCACCTGGCTGTCTGGGTGCCAGCTCCCTCCTTTCCTCTCTGTCGTGTCGTGTCATGTCCCGTCCCACCCCGCTGCCTGCAACTGGTGTGAAAGCACTCTGTTCTGGCCTCTGCAGCTGGGAATTAACTCCTTCTTTGATCTCAGAACTTATGTGTTAGTATCGTTTAACTCTTCTCGTTCAGTGTCCTGACATAGGATGCTTTCTATGTGTGGTTTTGCTCTGAAAAGGAAATAGAGCAACTAAGAATGTTGCAAATAGAGAGCTCTTTTCGTTTACGTTACTGTTTTTTTACAGCTTTGGTTAATCTAAGGATTGCTGTATATTTTTAGCAAGTTTTCACAGTAATTCATCCAACATCAGTGTTAAACGTTCTTGGGAAGTCATTCTGGATTAACCCTTCATTTTATAGACGGGGGACTGATGCTCTGAAGCGTCCTGAAAGACACAGCTGGAAGTATTGACCTTGAACTCTGCGGTCTTACTTTTTCGGGTGCCGCGGCCTTCTCCCTCCACTGGGTAGAATCTGTAGTTAAGTGGTACCTTGGCTGTATCTTTTGTAAGTGAAGAAGGGGAAAGAGTGGAGACATGGTGTACTCTCCCTTGCATATGACAGCCCTTTGTATGCATAGGCCCTTGCAGTCTCAGAAGGTAGCTCAGCAAATTCAGAGGGCCCCATAAGGTGACTTGGAGAATCCTCTTTGTTTTGTTGCTTTTGCTTTATTTTCTCTGCTTGCAGTGAAGAAGTTAGGAATGTCTCATGCTCTAGCCGTGGCACAGATCCCTAGCTTGGGCTCCTGCCTTTACTGGGGTATGCAAGCTATAAAAACCACTTTGGGGTCTTTGCATTTTGAGAATTGTAGGTCAATGCCATAGAAATACCTGTTTTCATATTTTCAAATCAAAATTCTGTCAGGTGATAAGACATTTGTTGACTTTAGTCTTCATCAGCTTGTTAAAAATACACAAATTAAGATGGTCTTTTTACTTTGATTTCCATCTAAGTAGTTTTAAATTGTGCCTTGAATAATAATTATGGTAAAAAGATTATTTTATAATATTAATAGCAACCTTTTTCCAGCGTTTATTGTGTGCCAAGGTCTGTTGTTTTCCATCTGTAACTATGTATGTATGTATATGTGTATATATATTAACTGTATATTTGTGTGTGTGTGTACTTTTTTTTGTTTGTTTTTTGTGTGTCCTTGTGAGGAAGATTGACCCTGAGCTAACATCTGTTGCCATCTTCCTCTTTTTGCTTGAGGAAGATTGTTGCTGAGCTAACGTCTATGCCAGTCTTCCTCTATTTTATGTGGGATGCCACCACAGCATGGCTTGACAAGCAGAGTGCTAGGTCCGTGCCCGGGATCTGAACCCGTGAACTTCATGCCGGCAAAGTGGAGTGTGTGAATTTAACCGCTGCGCCACTAGGCTGGTCCCTATATATATTTTTATATATAAATGAATTCTTGTTTCCTACTCCGAGATATAGGTACTGTTATTTCCACTTTACAGGTGAGAAAGCTGAGGCACTGTGAGTTAGGTAACTTGGTTGAGGTCACACAAATAGTACGTGGTGGAACCAAAATTACAACCCAGATAGTCTGGCTCCAAAGCCTGAGTGCTTCACCCTCTACTGCCGTGTTTTAAGGCACACCTTTTGTTTGTGTTTTTTAATGTATAAATGGGACAGTTACTAGAAGTTTTGTAAATTAAGGAGTCTTAGAAGAGGTAAAGAAAATTTGTAGTGCAGTGTGTCTTAAATGTGAATCCTTCTGTGCCAGCTACATAATCCCTTTGGAAAATCGTCTTCAACCATTCTGTGCTTCAGCTTTTACATAGCTTTATCTTCTATCTTTTTAAGTCTCTAAATGTACCTTGGATTGCTATTTTTCCTACTTACATCTGAGTTCTAAACCCTTAGCTTAAAACTTTGCTTCAGGATTTTTGTGATTTCAGTAACCTACCTGGATTTGGAGATGTGGAAGATAGTCTTCTGTAATTTAAAGCTAACAAATGGAAAGCTTCTCTTTCATCTTTGAACTGTAGGATATTTTCAGTGTTAGTTTATTCTCATTATGATTATCCTTTTTGTCTTCTCTCTCCATTTGTTTGTATATCTACTTTTAATTTCTGGATGGTGTCTTAGTGAAATCCTGCATGTCCATCACAGTAGCCACTAGCCACATATGGCTCTTTAAATTTAATTAAAATAAAAATTTAGTTTCTTAGTGGTATTATACATTCTAAGTGTGCAGTAGCCACGTGTCTGGTGGTTCCCAAAACAGCACAGATACAGCACATTTCCGTCATCACAGAGAGGTGTACTGGTAGCACTAAATCAATCATTTTATTGATAAGGAAACTAAGGGCTGATTTAGGTAATTTAAGTTTTGTTTATTGGTTGTTACTCATTAAACTGGTTATCTGCAGAGCTGGATCTGGAACTCAGGTTGTCTGGTTCCCAGTTCTGTGTTCTTTCCACACTGACACCCCCTGAATATTTTCGTTTTATTTTAAAAGAATAGTAGATAATTCAGAGCTATAGAAAAGTATGAAATTCTTTGAGGTAGGGCCTGGAATTAATAGTTCTTTAGTTTTAACAGTCTCAGTAAACATTTAAAATGGGTCTCATTTTACTTCATCTGAGACTCTTCAGGACGTGTATGTTTTATAATGCAAGAAAAACTTGTTTTATTCAGTGGTGTGTTTTTGCCTTGGTTTTCTCTTTCATGAAAGCATTTATTGAGCGTTGAGCTAGGGATTGTGGGTTAGAGGAACAGTACATCATCAGCCCACAGTTCATGATCTTGTGCTGGGGACAGATGTACATGTTTCTCTGTTTACTAGACAAGTTATCCTAAGGGCTGCCTTGAGATACAGTGTTTTCTAGGAGTCTACGGAATGGTGAAGGCTGTTAGAATTGAACATCTGGAACAATTTGTTTTGGAGATACTTGCACTTGAGCTGGGCATTGTGAGGGTTAGGTAGTATTCAAAGAAAAGCATTGCAGATTGTGGAAAGGGTAAAGGTGTGGAGGCGAGAGAATTCAGGTCTGCATTCCAAGTGGGGTGTAGACGGGATGACTGCAAAGGTAAGCAGGCAGGGATGACTTGTGAGGTCTTTTATGCTGTGTCCATGAGTGTGGACATTATTTTGAGTGGAAAGAAACCAAAAAAGGGTTTTTTAAGCAGAGGAGAATCATGATGATATCTGAATTTTAGGGTTTGAAGTAGATAATTCATGTGACAGCCTTTAGAAGGGGAACAGATTGCAGGGAGATGAGCTTTGAGGTCACTGCAGTAATCTAGGCAGTAGGTCATAATCACTAGGGCAGGGGGAATGGGAATGGGGAGGTGGGCCAAGGATGCTTGTAACGGATCTCATAACTGCTTAGAAAATTGGGAAGGGAGAGGAGCAAGGACATTCTCAGGCTCCAGGCCTGAGCAGCTAGAAGAGTGGACTTGTCATAGGATGAGAGAGGAAGAGGAGGAGTTGTGTCAGAAGGGATACGTTCATGTGGCATGTCGAAAGCAGTTAGAAATGTGGTGTGGAATTACAATGAAGATGCTGATTTGGACATGATAGGTGATGGGTGGTCGGTCCATGGGAGTAAATGAGATGAGTGAGACACGAGAGGTAGGTCGAAAATAGAACTCTGGGGGCCGGAGTCGGTGGAGAACGAGGTGACTGAGGATGAGAGAAGAAGTAGAGTCTAGTCTTAGAGAATTGAGTAAAGGAGAGGCTTTAGTTCTATTTAGAGCTTGTTTGATTTGAGCTTCTGTAGGACAGCTGTGGCTGTGGTTTTGTCTTAGACTCTTAATTTGAGGAGCAGACTTCCTTGGGCCACCCTCACGTGGCAATGAAGGGGAAGGAAGCAGCTGCATAGGAAGGTCACACGCAGACAGAGTGGGGTTGAGGCCTCGGAAGGAGGCAGGCGGTCCTGGACATTGGGCGGTTTCCGGTCCCTCAGCGGCGGTGTGTTTGTGTTCTGTGGTGTGGAGCTGCAGCTTCTCTCTCCCCTTTTACCTACATTCTTGGCCTTACTGGTTTGCCTCACCCTTGTTTCTCTGAGTGTGGTCCTTAGATGCCCTCCAGCCCCACAATACCCGAGGTAGTGGTTTAAAACCAAGATTCCTGGGCTGCACTCCAGCTCTGTGGATCAGAATGCTGGCACAGGCGCATGGGCACATGGAGCCCAGGAAGCTGCTTTTAACACACTCGGTGATTCTTATGCACTATCAAGTGTGAGAACCAGGGTCTTATTTGCATTTTTTCCTCTACCTCAGGGCATTTCAGCTTCAGCACTGTTGATATTTTGGATGGATAGTTCTTTGTTTTGGGGTGTCCTGTGTACTGTAGGAAGTTTAGCAGCATCACTGACCTCTAGCCACTAGATGCCAGTAGCACAACTACACCCCCCACCCCTCAGCTGTGACAATCACAGTATCTCCGGACATTGCCGGATGTCCCTGGGGGTCACAGAATTGTCCCTCGTTGATAACAACTGTTCTGTCTTACGGTACCTTCTTGCTCATATTGTTAATTTTTTCGTGGCCCCCATGTGCTATATGCCTTTTCTTCTTTGACTCCTACCACCACTGCCACCATGGTTCCCAGCCCCAGTTCATAAGATAAACGTTGATCTGGCTGATTGCTGTCATTCCTGTTTGGAAAGAGTTTTGTGTAGCAGGACACTCTGGTTGCTCATCTACTGTGGATTGACTGCCCTTGATTCAGGAACCTGCTTCTGGTCCCATCAGCTGTGGCTGGGGGTGGAAGGATCAGTCTTGTCTGTTTCTTTGGTAGGAGTTCACGGGTGAGTGAATAAAAGCATGCTGATCTGTCCCTTTGTTCCTCTTCTCCCCCTCACCTGTGGTACCCTGGCTTTTACCTCCTGTCTGCCTTCCCCAGCTGAGGCCTACCTATTGCACAAAGCTTCCTCTGGGGCAGCTTCACCTCAGCTAATTTTTCCCTTCTTTGAGGTTCTAGATCACATATGGAGCTTGGTGCTGAATGATGTTTCTTTTGTGTTTCTGACTATTTCATGCAGGTGTATGTTTTCTGGGATAAATTCCTTCTGATATTCTATTCCTGTGACACTTTGCACACCGCCGGACTTGTGGAGATCATTCAAAAATATCTACTAACCACTGTTAGTAGCATATTAGAATCAGTTATACTCTTTTAGCACAAATGGCATTATAGGAATAAGTTGCCATATCTCAAAATGATTAACTTGTGCCATTTTTGTTCCAAAAATTTAAGCAACAGTCAAGTAAGAATTAATAGGCATTATTTTAGGAGCCTCTGCTGTTCATGGTGGTAAGATTTGATCTAAAATTGATGTTTACAAGAGAGCTATATGGGTTATAATTTTTTGTCCTTAATCAAGATGGATTTAGACATAAATCAGTTTTCAGCAAGAAGAGAGATTTAGTATAAAGTAAATACGTTGAATAGATATTTTGATCCAAGTCAAAAATATAAATAAGGAAAAGATGAAATTTGTCTTAGTTTGGGCTGCTGTAGCAAAGTACTATAGACTGAGTGGCTTATAAACAACAGAAATTTATTTCTCATAATTGTGGCAGCTGGAAGTGTGAGATTAGGAGGCCGGCATGGTCAAGTTCTGGTGAGGGCCTTCTTCCAGGGTGCAGTAGGCTGACTTCTTGCTGTGTCCTCACATGGTGGGTAGAGAGCAAGAGAGCTCTCTGAGTCCCTTTATAAGGGCCCTAATCCCAGTCATGAGGGCTTCACCCTCATCACCTCATTATCTCCCAGAGGCCCTACCTCCTAATACTGTTACTTTGGGAGTTAGGATTTCAAACTTTGAATTTGGGGAGGGCCTTATGAACAAACATGAACAGTCATTCAGTCCATAACAAACTTATATAAACCAAGGATATATATATATAGTTTCTCCTGAGTAGTTAGCATGGTCTACATACAGTGAGCTCTGTTTAAGTTAAGGGGTCCTTAGAATCAAATAAGAAAATGTATATGTAAGTAGTTTGAAGACTTTAAACTACTAAATTCTAACACTGTTTGTGTTGTGTGCTGGCTATAATTTCAAGCCATTGAATCTTTAGTGTGAACTGACTTTGTCTTGTTTATGCCTTGTGTCTGGTTCATTGTAGGTAGTAGTATTAAGTGGATAAGGGAGGCTGTTTGAGTGGTAGGAATGAGGGTACACTTGGTGGAATACATGTGTATCACTCCTGTGAGTTTGAAGCTTGATTTCTTGCATCTTTCAAGTTTGTATTGCATTGCATTTGCTAATTAAGTTTGAACTAAGTATCTATGAATTACAAGTACCTTATTCCTGTTGCTTATAAATGATGCCCATAACATTAGGTGGTCTGAAGAGTGAGATCAAAGATGTTAACTGAAAGCTCTTGCCTGTGAATGAGTCTGTTGATGATAAGGTCAGGAGGTTTTACTTTTTATGAATATTGGCTGTACTTCGTTGCTGGCAGATGTTCTGGTAAACTTGGAGTGGATGATCACCTCCAAAACTCTTGAATGTAGATATTCCCAGTAGAGCAAAACTAAGATGCCTGCTATTGCTGCTGCTGGTCAGCACAGTTTTGGAGGTTCTCACAAGTAGAATAAAAAAGAAAGGAGGAGATCTCAGTTGGCGAGGAACAGCTGTCATTCACACATTGGGATGTTAGGTGAGCCATAAGTGCCGGGAGAATGGTGGTCTCCGTCTCTTTTGCTCACCTTTGCATCCCAGGCATTTAAATAGCGCCTTGCATGGAGTTGACATTGAGTAAATATTTATTAAGGGAATGAATAGTGGAGAGTCTCTGCCTTCTTGGATTTTCCAGCTAGACTCAATTGAAAAGCTGCCAGAGTTAGCACGAGTTGAGCAAGACTGCAGTAGACCTGGTGGAATGTGTCTAGCTTTGAGCTTGGGATGAACTCTCCAGCGCTGCTCCCTTTGTAACACGAAACGACTGCAAATACCAGTTTATGGGGTTAAATCTCTATGTGAAAGCCCTTTTGCTTGTTTTTAATCTGTTGTATTCACTTTTCTCTTTGCAGTTCTAATTGTGGAGTGGTAAACATATACAGTCAAGATTCTTGTCTCCAGGAAACAAACCCAAAGCCGATAAAAGCTGTAATGAACTTGGTCACAGGTGCTACTTCTCTCACCTTCAATGCTACCTCAGAGATCTTGGCAATTGCTTCAGACAAAATGAAAGAAGCAGTCAGATTGGTAATGTTTCTTTACCCTTTCCTTTTATCATTGATAATTTTTAAATTAAATTGAAAACATGGAAAGATAACAGGGAAGCAGAGTGTTGGATTATTTTTAAAAGAGTAGCTTCTTTTGATGTAGAAATTATTAGGATTGTAGCTTTTGGGTGTGGTTATAGAAATGCACAGTAGCCACCAAATTTGTATTATGTCACTTCTTTTGGGAATGCTGTGTTGTCCACCTTAACATTTGTTAAGTGATGGTCTGCATTTTCAGGTGTTTCTTTTGACATATATGTTAAAGAATCTGTTCAAGGCAAACACTTCATTTCTCTAGTTTTCTTTTTTCATCTTTCTTTTTAAGGCCTGTTGTCTTAATGGAGTGGAGGCAATTCTTAGATTTTCAAAGTAAATTGAGCTTGAAAATAAGTTGTATAAAAAGATTACAATTTAAATACCTAGATAGAATGTGTGACTGTGTCTGTGCCAGGAGTCCCCAGGACCACCCCCAGGTTTGGCAGTTTACTAAGAGGACCCCCAGAACTCAGTCTGTGGTTGTACTCATGCTAAGAGTTATTACAGGGAAGGGATATAAAGCAACGTCAGCAAAGGGAAAAGGGGTTTGGGGCGAAGTCTGGAGGAAACCAGGTGCATGCTTTCAAGAGGCCTCTCCTGTTGGCATCACATGGGACATATTTAATTCCTCCAGCAAGGAGTTGTGACAACATGTGTTGTGTTGTCTACCAGGGAAGCTCATTTGAGACTTAATGCCCAAGGTTTTTGGTGGGGCTTGACCATGTAGGTACCCTCTGCCTAGCATGTACCAAAATTCTAGGCTCCCAGAAATAAAAGCAGGTGTTCAGCTTAAATCATGGTGTGCAAATGGTTTAGGCATGGTGAGCCATCCTTATCATTTAGAGAAAGTTTCACATTAGTGTAGGGACCTGTTTACCAGTCAGGTTCCCAGACACCACCTAAGGGCCGCACTTGCAAGCAGGCCTTTCTAAGGATAGCAGCCTCGGGCCTGTGTTAACCTCAGAGCTCAGCTTAAATGTCACCATCTCTATGAAGTTTCCTCCTCTTCAGGCAGAATCAGTTTCTTCATTCATTTAACAGTTACCTGCTCTAGGCACCAGCTATACAGACGGTGTAGAACTTTGAATGGCAGTGTTGTGTTGTGCTGTTGTTACGTGTATACCACCAGATTGTAAGCACTTTACAGAGACTGTTTTTATCTTGCTCACTTAGCATACTTCATCTGCTTTGTATAATAGTATATAATTTATAAAGGTTTACACAAAAAAATTTTGAGCCAAATAACTGTCCTCAGAGGATTAATGTACCCAGAATCAACAGCTAGTAAAGGGCAGAACTGTGCTTCTAGAGTCCATATTTTTTCTAGCACTTTAGTGGTTTTCCAGCTGAATTTCTCAGAGCCCTAGAATGTGTGCAGGACTTCTGACTCAAGTAGGGCAAGGAGGGGGCTGAGCTCTTATCTGTGTCTGATGGAGCAGCTTCGCTGTTACCTGTGGTGTACATTAGCATTCTGCATAAGATTTTCTTTGAGGGGAGAAAGGATTCTGCTGGAAAAAGAGTTAGAAAAATGCAGTATTGTATTTATTGCCTGTCTGTTGAGTGAATCATTTGATATATGAGAAGGTTCTAATTCAAGTCGGCTTGGAAATCTCCACTCCTATAACGGGAGTAGTGGGCTAGTGCATATTAACCTTTTATCGTTTTAATGGTAGTAAATTGTTTTAGAAAACCATGGGCTCTGTCTCCTGTTGACATAATACGTCTGCAAGACGCCTAGTAGTTAGTTCTGCCTAGTTTGCTTCACTGATCATGGCGGCACTTACGGTTTTTTATTGTGGCAAAATCACACAAGGAATTCATTAGTAACAGCCAAATCCCATTTTTTAAGTGGTAGTCAACCATAATATCTAATGGAAAGAAGCCAGGCAGAGCAGTTTCAGAATGCTTCAGTGAAACGGTGGTAGTATCAGTAAATGCAGTCTCTTATTATAATGATCCAAACCGTCCTGTTATCCCACCACAGAGCAGGATTATAAATCCACGCCACTGCACCAGTTAAGAGACCCAAAAGTTAAATTGTTGTTAACGCCTACAGTCTTGGATGCGGTAGAAAGTTGTGGAACTTCTTATCCATTAAATTAAGGATGGGTGAGCTTTTACTTGTTGAATTTTGATATCTGGGCCTTTATGCCGTTGGAGATAAAAGGAACTTTCTAAGATTAAGAAATTGGGTTTTTATGGGACTTTTTATTAATTAATAGTTCAATTATAGCTTTTAATACAAGAGCCATAAGGAGAGGTTAGAGCGCAGCCGACCCTAACCAGGTGGGGGTCATTGGTCTGAGGGAGGATGTGCTAATGCGGAGAGAGATTACACTGGGGGGCTTTGCGAACAGATACAGTTGAATCTCTTAGGAGGACATTGTAAACATTTTTGCCCCTGATATCCAAGTCAGTAGAGGAGATAAAATATAAAAATAAGTTGTCACTAAGTTGGTGTTTATCCTCTGTCAGAAAGAACACACCAGCCTGTTGTGTGAAGGCATGGCCCTGTGTACAGTTGTATAGGTTATGCGTTGGACAAGGGCACCACGTCTAAGGGCCACCGTTTACACCGTAAGCTTTGTAAGTGTCTGTATTTAACACAGTATTCCTGGTACTCTGTTCTCTTTAGCTACAAAAATGCACAGCTGCCCTCTGGTAAAAATGGTCTTTAAAAAATAGCTGTGTCTTGTGCCCCAGTTTTTACTCTGTAGTGAGCTCCTGATTTGTAATCAGCAATTGGCTTGAGTATAAAGTTACATGAATCCAAATTAAGAGACTGTTTTTTCCAATTTAAGTTAGAAAATAAAAAGAGTGGTTTAATATAATTATCTTTAACAAGTCATTCAAGTAGAAAGGTTGGTTCTGGTGTATTTTGTTTTGGAAAAGTCAGAAAAACAGCTCCTCAAACTTCAAAGTCATGCCGGGAAAGTTCATGAGCAAATGTCTGGGGCATAGTTTAAGGGTATTGGGTTACGTATAGGATGGAAACAAAAGTAAGGCGTTGGACAGTTCTCTTCTTGGCACTCACAGCAAATGGTTATTTCCTGATGGTCTGCTCCCATGATGCTTTGGATCACCTGTTCAAAGTTGGTGCATACTGGGGGGATGCAAACTTGTAAAAACCTAAGCAAAATACAATTAAGAAGCCAAACCACTTATCAAAAATTCATATAATTTCTGCATTCTCAAACCAAGTGTAAATACATTTTGCATATCCATATTGTGGCTTCTCTCCTAAAATAATAGCCTGCTTTACTAAGTACTTTAAAAAATATATACTGAAATTTTCCAAGAAATCTGTATAGAAAGTGGTGTTTAAGAAATTTAAAAGTTAAGATTGAATCAGGGTTCTGCTTTAATGGGTCAGGACCACTCCTCATTAGCGTTAATGTCTTTGCATTGATGTCACACTGTGCAGGCAGAACCTGCCTTCTGGAGAAGTTGAGAATAACTGGAAATGGCTTGGAGATTGACTGTGAGCTTTACTTTGTTGAGGAAATGGTCACTGTTATGTATCAGAAGGAGTAGGGCCTAGTAAAGTGACTGACTGAAACCTGGTTGATAGACAGATGTATATATTAATGGGTTTTACTCTGTACTTGTCTGTGAAAAATCACTTTGATTGAATGGTTTCAAGTCTCATCTAAAAGTGTGGAGGATAACAGACTACCAAGATAAATAGCTGAATGAGAAGTCTGAATGTATTTGAATATGAAAGGTGTTAGATTTCTTAGAAGAGCTGGAGAACATTTGAAAGTGAGAGTTCTTAAAATCCTAGTTTGCTTAAGATAACTGCTTCTGTGCTTGGATTTTGTTTACCCACAAATTGGATTAGCACTTGTCTCACCCATCTTGGATTTGGGCCCATTCTTCCCAGAAGTAGACTCTCTTGGAATAATAGCCTCTGCCCCTCCTCATGCTTGGGCCCGGCCTTGAGGTGAGCTTTCGGTTCGCTCTAAGTCAGAACAGTTTGACTGGATGAACCAGGTTTTCATGATTCAGTCTTCCTTGAGGAGAGATGGCAGAAGGCAGAATATATGACATAGTTGAAAAGTAAACGTGTATAAAGGAAATAATGTGATATTGGAAGACTGTGAATTTGCGTAGGCTTCAGTTATGTAAAATCAGACTCTTCCTAATGTTTAAATATCTGTTCCCTGTGACCAAATTTTAGTCTTCTTTCCTGTGGTCATTAAGTTAGAGCAGTAATGGGTACTGCTGTTGACTTTTCACTTTAGTTTATTCATTCGTTTACTCATTCAGCAAACGTTTAGATCTCCCAGGCACCAGGGTAGGAAAAGCATCAGAAAATGCTTTCTTCTTTTTCCTCCCTCCCCTCTCAGTTAATAGCACGTTGAAAATCAAATTTTAATTTTGGAACACTTTACCTCATTAAGAGAACTATACCTTATGTGTGCTACAATCAAATGCACTTTCTGTTCCAGCAAAAAGATAAAATGAAGACTAGATTTTAAGAAAGATGAGTTCCCAGTTGTTGCAATTTAAAGCTTTTTATTTCCTGCAGGTTCACCTTCCTTCCTGTACAGTATTTTCAAACTTCCCAGTCATTAAAAAGAAGAATATTTCTCTTGTTCATACCATGGATTTTTCTCCCAGAAGTGGATATTTTGTCTTGGGGAATGAAAAGGGCAAAGCCCTGATGTATAGGTAGGTATCATTTATGTTTGAAAGAAATAGCGATAAACTTGAAAATGTGAAGAGATGCTATCATTACATTCCTATTTCTACAATTATGTACAATGTATTAATTCTACAATTTATTAATCAATTACAATGAGAAATTATTAAATGATAAATTGTAGAGTGTTCAGCTTGACTCTCATTGTCATTCTCTAATAAAATGTGCATTTTTCTACCATAAAATGTTACTAGCAGAAAAGTTCATTGGGGGAATTTGGGGGGTGGGGCGGGAGTGTAAGCTGTATTTTGAGAATGTCAAATTGAAAAAAAGTAGCCACTTTAATAATAATGCCACTTTCTTGGTGCCTTATGTTTTGATTAACCTTTGTTGATTTGACAATTCACTACTTGTTAGATTTAAGTGATTTTTTTTTTTTAAAGGGATTTCTTTCCCTTCAGCTGTAAATAAGGATGTTAACTACAAAGATACCGAAAAGTTAGGCTCTGCCCAGGTTCTTTTCTGCACTCAATATATTTGGCTATAAAGCAGGAACAGACAAAATCTCATTGTATCATTGCTAGAAGATATAGGTGACAAAGTGGCTCTTTGGGGAGCACTGAAGAGCTGGAAGCCTGTGACTTAACCCACAGCCCCCTTTCCTCGCTCCCTTGTGTTGGTAGTGAATGCTGCATAGAGGCCTGTGTTTATGTTCGTATGCTCAGGGAAGGCCTGCTTTCCTAGTGAACTGAAATCTAGGGTGAAGAAAAGGAGGAATGTAAATCGGTTTTCAGGAGATGGTTGTGAAGAGAGAATATAACAATAATATGGTTTAAAGTTCTACTTACTTTGAAAGGAAAATGGGTTACACCAGGAAAATTGATAATTCCATCAGTGTCATTTTGGATCATTTTTGGAGTGATTCTTTCCATTTGGATTCTATAAAAGGATGCAGATTATTACTGTACTTAGAAATTCTCTTCCAAAGCTTTGGTTTATTATAATAACGGAAATATTTTTCTCTAAGTCCCAAAGGCCATTAGATTTTTCACCAGAGCATTGCTGTCTAGTGAGACTTTCTAGCAAATGGGTTGAACTGACAGCATTTCTTTTGGGTATGGCTGATCAGGTATTTCACAGACCCCAGTTTGATGCTTAGGAGCAAGCTAAAATCTGAAGCATTAGCACTAGGGTCCTTCAGAATGTCAGACAGGGGTGTCTTATCCTAGCTGGCTGCTGAGAAGGATTGTGATTACATTCCCCGCCTCCAGTCTTCCTAAGTGCCGTTTCGTGATCTGAGTGACAGTATGCTGGGTAATCAGAAAGTTGTTGAGATGATTTCTCTTTTACTTTTTCAGGTTGCACCATTACTCAGACTTCTAAAGAGGTTATTTGAAGTAAGGACATCCTGTTTTATTGGTTCTACAGGTTTTAAGGTTGCACCCATTGCCTCAGTTGCTGGAGGGACTAGATTAGCTGATGTCTGTGTCTTTGCCCCTGGGTTGCTGTTGTCTTCAGTTAGGGTAGGAGGATGGAAGTAGATCAGGAACAGTCTAGTTGGACTTAGACCTTCTGTGGGAATTTCTTATCCCAAATCACAACACTCTGGCTCTATTCTTCTGAGGTCAGATCTCTAATGTTGTATTCAGTGATGGTCATGAAAATTGTGATTACCAACCATTTAATCCACAAATGAGAATAGACTTGAGAGAGAGAGAGAAGTGTCTTCAGGTATAATTATAGCTTATGCGAGCTCAAGCCCTTGTATTCTGTGTGTGTTTTTTGAGAGATTATAAGTGACATGCCCAGCTAGTTAATGGTGGCTTGTCACAGAGCTAGTTAATGGCTGGGTCTTAGTTTTGTTACCCAGTGTTTAAAACGGTAGGGCATGCTTCCCTTCCCATGGCTTGACCTTTGACCTACGATATGGTGGTACTGAGGTTGAGCCTTGCACTTGGCCTGTTCATCACAGTTGACTATTTGGTCTTCTCTGAGATCCATAAATGTTGAGGAGAGACTCTGGGAGGGCATATAGATTTAATTAGGGAGAAGAAGTTTTGGAAGCAAAGGGATTTTGAGCAAAACAGCCAGGAGGGGAAAGCAGTCCAGATATCCTGCCTCCCAAAATTACAGTGCCAGTACGTATTGTTTGATGACTAGCAGCTGTAAATCAAGTGTCTAATTTCTTCTCTTCTTTCCTCAGATCCAGTTGAGCCACAAGAGAAGCCTGTCCTGATATATCTTCTCAGAAACTTTCCTGAATGTGCGATAATATATGGATAATGATTTATTGAGCCAGCTGTGTTTAAGTTAACAGAAATGTCTTAATAAACACGTGGCAACTTTTGTTTGAAAACAAGTGTATGTGGTTCTTCCCTCCCCACCTACACACATGCACACTGACTTGTATGCGTTTCTTTTAAGACTAAACATGAGAGAGAGGAAACACTGGTCTGTAGCCAAAAATAATAGAGGCAGATATGTTCCTATTTCACAATGAACCCTGATGAATAGTTCCCCCTTTTTCAGCATAGGTCTCTCCATGTTTTGGGGATTGGATAACAGAGGCTCTGATGAGCTATGGAGGTCATTTCGCTTGAGATGATGTCTCATGAAATGAATTTTGAACTTCAGGTTTTCCTAGAAAGGTGGTTATGGAGATGAAAAGGCTTTTCTGGGCTTGGCAGTTGGAATGGTTATCAATGCTACTTGTCGGGGAAGAGGCATGTGAAAACCTGGCACACTTTTCCTAAATATTAGCCACTCCGCTTCCTGGAAATGTTCATTATGTCAACTTAAATGTTTCATTTGACTTAGGTTCCAGGGTTGACAATTGGTTCCATAATTCTTTAATCATAGTATAAGCTTGCTTTAGACTACTTCCTACATTTCTTGGGAAAAACTGACACTGTATTAGATATTTAAGTATTAAAGGGGTTAGTTAGGAGAAGTATCAACTAGGTCTATGAACTTTCACCCCACCTCCTTGCTAAACATGGAAGAGAAAAGTCAGGTGAGAGGAGGAAGTTTTTCCAGTGACAAAAAATGGCTCTGGCTCTGCCCAGAGAAGTAACAGATCCCACTTAACTGTCTTCAAACAAACAGGGCAGCGGCAGGTATCTTCAGGGTCTTCAAGGCCCTTCCCAGTCTACGGGCGATGACCTTGAGCAGCCCAGTAGGTGTGGGTTGTGTTCGCGTATTTCAGCATCTTTCTAAAACAACATTTTCTGTTCAGATGGACTATTGCTTTGTGATTGTGGAGACCCTTCCTCTGTTCCCTCCTTTTTCAGCAACATCTTCCATGATTAAATAATAGTAATGCTGAAAATTTCAGATTCCTGGCCCGGGTTGGCTTGTTAGGGTTATTTCTCTCTCAAGTTGCTAGGGGGCAGTGTTGGATTATGTGAGTAACTGAAGGCGAGGTGTTTTATAGCTTTTTACCGTCGCCTTGTCTTTAGCTCCAGCTAAATCGTTTGTTTCAGAAACGGACACCAAGCCTTGTATGTGCTTATTTTGCTTATGGTTTTCAGCGTGTGAAAGATTTACAGGAATTTACCATTCTAGAGAAAACGATGGAAGCAGAGTTTAAGTTTTAACTCTACCTTGTTAACATGGCCGGATCGTTTTATACTCTACTAGAGGCAGAGTAAAGAATTCCCAGTTCTGATCTCCAAGATAGACAAATGTGCTGTTTGTTCTACAGAGATGCTGCCGGTCCTCTGTCTTGTCTTTTCATGTTTTTTTCCCCTTGATGGGAGTTGGGAATTTGAGTCAGCCTCTCATTTCTACCCCTTGTGGCCAGTGCCAAGCTAACTCTTCAAGGGGATGAGAGCCACAATCATGAGCTCATTTACACAGTTCTCTATTGGCAGTTGCTAAGATAGCATGAATGTGGCTCGTATCTCTGTTTTGGGGGCCCATCTTGAGCTGTGAGGTGGTATTTTGCCGTCCAGAGCCACACAGGATGTAGTTGGGTTTACTTGGAGTGATGAATTGACAAGTTGACATCTTCGGAGTGTCCCACTCCTCTCTCCCTCCATCCCTGCTCATATTTGTTGAACTAAAGAATTATTAACCTATTGAAATTTCTCTTGTTTGAACAAATTACAGATGAGAAGTCTCTTGCCTTGCTGGATGTTGTGTGCGTGTGTGTGTGTTTCTGGTGGGGATGTGTGACCCTTTCTAAGTCTGCACAGAATGAAGTGACTAGCTGCAGGGTTTGTGACCAGCATGTTTACACTTCAGTTTGGGAATGGATGGAGGCCAGCAAATGCTGGAGAAATGAAGTGCTTGCTCACACCTGCAGTCAGCTCTTAAACTACTTGGGGCCCCACTATGTGCATCTTCAAGTTAACACAAGAAACAACATTGTCTGTTCTGTTGTTCTGTTCTGGAGGAAATGGGGCAAAAAGTGTGGAGAGGTCGAATGTGGGGTGGGAACAGAATTTCTGAGCCCCTGGTGCTGTACTTGTGCTGACATGAGGATATTTGCACAATCTCATGAAATTCTCATTGTTCCTCTCTGTGGGAAGTAATAATTTCTTTTTACAGAGAAGTAAATTGAGGTTCAGAGAGGTCGAATATCCCAAGCCTAAAGCCATTACCACCACTGACCTTCAAGGTAGGGTGTGCATACCCCAACAGTATACAGCCCTGTTGAGGTATGCACACCAATTAGATTGTGGGGAGGAAATCCTAGAACTTCTTTGCTGTGTGAAAAGTATGTTTGTTTGTTTTTTTGAGGAAGATTAACCCTGAGCTAACATCTGCTGCCAATCCTCTTTTTGCTGAGGAAGACTGGCCCTGAACTAACATCCGTGCCCATCTTCCTCTACTTTATATGTGGGATGCCTACCACAGCATGGTTTGCCAAGCGGTGCCATGTCTGGACCCAGGATCCGAACGGGCAGACCCTGGGCTGCCGAAGCGAAACGTGTGAACTTAGCTGCTGTGCTACCGGGCCAGCCCCGTATGTTTGTTTCATAATGTATTTATATTATAGATCATGTAGTTAGTTTATTAAAAAATGTTTATATTGGGGATATATACTCAAAGATTTTTTACAAAAGGGCCACTGATTTAGATGCCAAACCTACTGCCACACCAAACTTGACATATCCACAACTGGACACATTTCCACACCCTTCCCACCACTTTCCCAGACTTGCCTTTGTATTCGCTACGATGTTAACAGCTCCTCCATTAACCTAGTCACTTAAGCCAGGTACCTAAGACCCACTTTAAACCTGAGATTTTTCTCTACCCATGCCCCCACCACAAAGACTACTCATTGAGCAATTTTTCTCTCACAAAGTCCTTTTTGTTCCTATCCTACTGCCGCTTTCCCAGCTCTCATCAGCACTCACCTGTTAATCACCTACTTCACGCTTTTCAATTGGATCTCCACGTTCCAGCCAGACATTTAAAAAAACCAAAACGTGGTTATTATGGAAAACTGCCAACATACAAAAGAAGAGAGACTAGTATAATAAATCCCCTTGGGTGCTTCAGCATCCCACGTCAGCAAGGATCAGCTCCTGGAAGTCTTTATATCCCCACCCACAAACTCTCTGGTTATTTTGAAGCAGAGCCGAGATGTATCATTGCATCTGTAAATATTTGAGTATGTATAGAGATGTGTTTTAAAAATATAAATCTCAACATGCCACTCTTGCTTAGAATCCTTCAACAGCTCATCTCTCCCACACTCTTTAGTTTCTGCACCTATGGAAAGGGTATAAAAATAGACCTGCCTCGTAGGATTCAGAACAGCTCCCGGCCCGGAGCACGCTCTCAGTGAGCCTTAGCTGCCATCATTATCATCATGACCGCCGTCAGGTACAAGATGATACTCAAGCTCCTTTGCTGGGCAGAAAGGCCCATTATTTCCGCCTCTTCCCATCACTCCAGCTTTCTCGCTCACCTTATGCTCCAGAAATCTTGAGCTACTTGAAATTCCCTGCATAAGTCAAGCTGTTTTCTCCCCCATGCCTTTGTTCTTGCTGATGCTTCCTCCTTGCCTCTTCTTTTTCCACTTTTCAAACACTGTGCATCCAGCAAGACTCAGATGGACTTCCGTTGTAGTACCAATACGCTTGTGCATTTGTTTCTTTGTTTGTATGGTCTTTCCGTGGAAGATTGGATGGCTTTCCAAAAAACACAGTAGAGAGAGAAAATATAATTGAATCAGGGCCTGGGGAAATGAACATAAGACAGGAAATTAGACCCCAAATATGTAGGCCATATGTGGTTACTAAGTTGAGCTGTAATCTCCCCCCCGTTTTTGGCCTAAGCGATAGTCAAATATATTTTTTTGAAACAAATGTATTTCAAGAAAGAGTGAAAGTCCTCTTTCCCCTCCCTAACCAAGGGAACCTCTGTTAACAGTTTGATGTGTTTTTAGTAGTTTTTTTTTTTGTCATTGAGTCAATTGTGTCCAGCTGCAAGAAACAAAACCTGGCAAATAGCGGCTTAAATCATAAGGACATTTATTGTTTAAGAAGTCCTTAAAGGTGGGGGTCAGCCCCGTGGCTGTGTGATTAAGTTCGCGCTCTGCTTCGGTGGCCCAGGGTTTCGCCGGTTCGGGTCTTGAGCGTGGACATGGCACCACTCATCAAGCCATGATGAGGTGGCACCCCACACGCCACAACTGGAAGGACCCACAACTAAAATTACACAACTATGTACTGGGAGGCTTTGGGGAGAAAAAGGAAAAATAAAATCTTTAAAAAGAAAAAAAAGAAGTCCAGAGGTGGGTGACTAGCTTCAGAATCCATTCGGTGGCTCAACAATGCCCCATCTCTGGTTGGTGTGTCTGTGTTTCTCTTCACCTGTGTCTCATGGCTGCAAAATGGCTGCTGCACCTCAAGTGCCACATCCTCACACACCGTGAGAGCATTCCAAAGTGGAAGGAAGGGATGGGGAGAGAACAGCTTTCCTGGCAGGGCTTTTCCTTCCGACCAAAGGAGAAAGTCTTTTCTAGAAGTCTCCCTGCAGACTTCCCTGTGTTTCCTTGGCAGAATAGGGTTACAGGCTCACTCCCGACCAATCACTGGCAAAGAGGACCAACTTCCCATAAAACCAATCATGCTTCATCCCAGGGGCTGGCGGTGGGGCCTGCTTTTCCTGAGCACATAGCTATCTGCCCGTTGATTGAAAACACTGGGCGTTCTGTTTGCAAGGAGGAAGGGGGAGTAGGACTGACTCTTGGGAGAAAACCAACAGTGCTTACCATAGATGCATACATGCATTTAAAAAATTTTTTGTTTTATCTTTTAGTAGCAAGGGGCCCAAATTGTAATATTGTCCAACTCACTATTTTCACTTACCCAGCAGACATGGCAGTGCATATGGGTTTACCTCCTTTGTAACTATTGCATAGTATCTCTGACTGAGGAACATTTGGGTAGTTTCCTGTTTTTTACCATTGCAAACAATGCTGCAATTAACTTTCTTATACAGGTCTCTTTGTACCAAAAGGCTATGACAGTGACATTCCTACCAACAGTGGATGAGGGTCCCCTTCCCCTCTTTCTCTTTGACAGCTAAGCAGTGACAAAATTTTACCACTAGATATTATTGTTTATAATCTAATGAGTGAAAAACGATACCTATTATTATTTTAGTTGGCGTGTGCTATGATTTTGATTCCTTCCATTGAAAAAGGACAATAAAAGTGATATGATTCACATTGTCCATAAGAGAAGCTAATCCTAGTTCCCCAGGGAAAGCAGACTCCCCCTCGCGCCCCCACATTCTTAACAGGATTTGTTAACAAATCTCTCTCCTGCTGGTAGTTTATCCATCTTTGTGTCTCCAGCATCTAGTTCAATGCTTGCTCCACATATTAGATGTATAATTTTTTGAGCTTTAAAAATCTGACTTGATTACAGAGAGAACAAAGGGTAAATATGGACTAAGAGCACATTTTCTGGATCACAAATCAAGATGCATAGGTTGACTAAGGGTTTTTGTGAGAAACTGTCTTCGAGGAACAATATGAATGTAGAAATGACGAAACTTCTGAAGTATTTTGATAGTTTATACAGACAGCAGGTCAGAGTATTTGGAATTGGGACTATTTTGGAGGTTAAGCCTTAAGGAAGAGCTTAAGAGGGAACGCTGAGGTATAAGGAGAGATGAACTGTAGGTAGCCGGAGGCGAAACTGAAGTTAGTGGTTTTTAGAATAGATGATGAGTTGAAAATAAACCGTGAAACTTTGAATCAGCCAGCAGCTGGCAAATGTGTTTTCTCATTGACAGCTAAGCGGTGATAAAATTCCCTCACTGTAGGTCCTGACTCCCCTTCAGAAAGCTTATGTGGGCTTGGCATAGTAAAATGAAATCAAATTCCCAGAAGTTCTTCCAGTAAGATGATATACTGTTATTTTTATATGCCTCTGTTCTCCCTCAAACCTTTGCTTCCTAAAATGTAACATCTTCCTCCTGTGGTCCTCATCTGGATTTTCAAATCATCCATCCATCCATACATCTATCCATCCATCCATCCACCCACTCACCCATCCCATCCACCCAATGAATATCAATTGAGCGCCTGTGTATGTCAGGTACTATGTTGTTCATACTGGATTCCCAGCACTCATGGACAGATACAGTGCCTCCCCTCATGGAGGGCAAGTCACACATCAGACAGGTGATTACAAATTCAACAAGTGTGACCAAAGGAGAATGGCAGAGTGCTTTGCCAACATGGAGCCTGGAAACTTGACCTGGTCCAAAGGATCCTGGAAGGCTTCCTGAGGAAGCCATGCTTCAGTTGAGTTTGGAAGAGTGAGTAGGAGTTCACCAGGAGAAGGAGGAACATTTCCTTCCTGTCCCTCCCCACCACCTCGCCCCATTTCTCCCAGAGGCCTGCCCTCCGTGATGCTCTGTGGAATTCCCCATCCCACTGTGAAAACTCCCTGTGCATCTCTGATTGCTTCTCTTTATCGGGAACCCTGGGTCCTCCCTGAAGCTCCTGGTCTCCAGCGACCTCTCCCTTCAATTTGGTTGCTTTGCCCCAGCCATCCCCTCCCCTCTCTCAGTTTGGTGAGAGGGAAGACTACAGCGACTCTTTCTTCTTAAACAATGTTCTAATATGACTTGGAAAGGGCATGGAGTAATCGTTTTGTCTTATTTCCAAATTTTGGATAACTTTTCTTATAACAGTTATAAGGCACTTTAGCAGTGGGTCCAACACAGAGTAAACTCTTAATATATGTTATATTACTCCTATTACTATTTTTTTTTTTTAAAGATTTTATTTTTTTCCTTTTTCTCCCCAAAGCTCCCCAGTACATAGTTGTATATTCTTCGTTGTGGGTCCTTCTAGTTGTGGCATGTGGGACGCTGCCTCAGCGTGGTCTGATGAGCAGTGCCATGTCCACGCCCAGGATTCGAACCAACGAAACACTGGGCCGCCTGCAGCGGAGCGCGCGAACTTAACCACTGGGCCACGGGGCCAGCCCCGACTCCTATTACTATTTTTAAAAGCCTCTGACAGTACATTGCCCATAATAGGCACTCCATAAGTGCTGAGTCCCTTCCTCCATCCCAGTGCCCCATGGCCCGGGCAGGGCAGAGCAGTAGGGCCCCAAGAATCCTGTTTAGGAGGGACCTTGGAGGTCATCTGATCCCGACAGTGGAGTGATTTGTCCAGGGTCACACAACTTGTTAATGCCAAAGTGAGCTAGACTTGGGATCTAGGTCTTAATGCTCAAACCCAAGTGTCCTGACTTGCACTTTAATGCTCTTCCTACTACAGTACCGTGTGCTCTCCAGTCTCTGTGGGGATATTAGGTGGGGCTCACTATCTCTGATCACTGAAAGGGTGACAAAGCTTTTGAGTCTGTGTTCTCAGAGGCTCTCTTGTCTCCTCTGCAAACAGTGGGCTGTCTTGTGCAACCCTGGACACTCCTAGGAACTCTCTCCTCTCTGGGAAGCATCTCTGGCTGCCTCTCAGGAAGGGAGTGGGGTGGGCAGAGGATGCAATGCCCCTTCCTGCTATTTCCAAATCCGTCCTGTTTTGAGGGTTTGGAGGACCTGTGTTCCTGTCTCCCTAGATCCCTCAGTCTTTGCTTGGAGGTGCCCCCGAAGCATCCCTTCTGCTTTGCTTGTGGAGGCATTGCCTTCTAGGCGGCAGTTGGTACCTACTGTGCCTCTTCTGTTCTGTAGTTTTAAGGACACAAGGTCCTTTTAGAGACGTGCTCTGGGAGGCAGTACGGCATCACAGTTAAGAGCACAGAACCCGGAGTCAATCTACTTGCTTTTAAATGTTGGCTCTAACTTGGGCAAATTATTTACGCTCTCCAAGTCTCAGTCTCTTCACCTGTAAAAGAGGGACCACAATGGAGGCCACTTCAGAGGGTTGATGAAGAATTAAGGGATCCTACAGTGTATATAAAGCACATGGCCCAGTGCCTGGCACATGGCAAGCATTCAATAAATGCCAGCTGTTATTATTTTCTCATCTGATCCTACAGCAGCCTTGGGAGGCAGGCAGGGCATGTGTTATTAACCCTTTTATACCCTTGGGAAGGCTGAGTTTCAGAAATGTTAAATGACTTGAACAGAGGTCACAAATCCAGTAAATGGCAGTCAGGATCTCAGGTGTCCCGACTCTGAGTCCAGTGCTCCTTCTGTTCTCAGCGTGGCCTCTGGAACGAATGGTGATTCCCCTGGGGACCTGCCTGACTGACTTTCATGTCTGTGAAGTCTCTCTCCTTCCTGCTGCTCCTCCTCCTGCCAGAATTCTGCCTGGTGCCAGTCTCCAGAAACCCACGGGCCAAACCTCTGCCTGTCGCTCCGGTGCCATCAGGACGCAGGTATCTCTTGTGAGGGATCAGAAGTGGTCCTCAGTGGCTGAGAGGCTGCTGGGTTGGTTCATCCACGCAGGGGGTGCATTGACCCTTCAGCTGGCCGTTCACTTAGCTGTCTGTTGAATGGAATTAGTTCAAGTCCCCACAACTTGAAATAAGACCTATCGTATGTTTATGCATTTGAAAATTGCATAATCATTGAATTCTTATAACAGGTATTGTAGCATATATATGCTATTGCTGAAAAGGTACTAAAGAGTTTTTACACTAGGGTACTTCCTACGAAGGGTAACTTGTTACACAATGCCTCTGGGTGTCTTGCTTTTGTATATCACTAAGAACATTCCATTTCGTTCAATAAAAGCATTGGGTTTCATCCTTTTTTATTGTCCAAGGCATTGGCGGGGTAGATGCTAGTGCTTCCTTGTTCTCTGACCTGTGGAGTATTAATTTCTGAAGCGAAAAACTCTTTCACCTGTTGGCTGGGTGACTCTGGGTAAGTTACTGAACCTCTCTGAACCTTAGTTGACACATCTGAAATGATGATAATTATCCCTCAGAGATATGTAAAGCGTTCAATGAGATGATGTGCATAAGGGACCTCACATAGCAGTGTGCCTGACATTTGGTAGGTGCTTGGTCAGCCTGAGTTTATCTTTACCTTATGTTTCTATCATCCTTCACACTTACCCAGCCGTAGTCACGTGCATTATTCTATTTTCTTCTGACCCTGTGGAGCACATGGGACCAGCATTAATTTGAAATATAGATGAATATGGCTAAATTGCCTTACAAAAACCTTTATCAGTTTATACTCCCATTGACCCTGTGTGAAAATCTCTCATTTACTATCTTTACTTAGCATACTGGAAATTTTTAATTGAAAAATAAAACACAGATACAAAAACCCACACATAACAAATATGTGGCTTAATGAATTATTATAAGGCAAACACCACCCAGGTCAAGAAATAGAACTTTGCCCCCACTCCAGGAACCCCTCCATGTGCCCCATCCCGATCCAAAGCCTTTTTTCCTTATAAATAACCACTCTTCTGACTTTTATAGTGATTATTTCTTTGCTCTTTTTAGGTTTTTTAGTTTTTGTTTTTGTTATTTTAGTGAGGAAGATTGGCCCTGAGCTAACGTCTGTTGCCAATCTTCCTCTTTTGTTTGTTTCTTCCCATAGCCCAGTGCATCATTGTATATCCTAGTCGTAGGTCATTCTGGTTCTTCTACATGTGACACCGCCACAGCATGGCCTGATGAGTGGTGTGTAGCTCCATGCCCAGGATCCAAACCAGGAAACCCCCGGCTGCTGAATCTGAGTACACAAACCCAACCACTTGACCACTGGGCTGGCCCCTCTTTTCAGTTTTATTACTCAAATGTGTGTTTTGAGATAATATTGTTTAGTCTTGCCCATTTTAAAAAATATGGTATTTCTTTTAAGTCTCTTTTAATCTGTAAGTTCCTCCTCTGTCCTTTTTTTTTCTTTACAATTTGTCTATTGAAGAATTCAAGTCATTTGATTTGTAAGTTTCCCGCAGTTTGGGTTTTGCTGATGGCGTGCTCATAGTGCAGTTCAGCATATTCCTCAGTCCTCTGTTTTTCTTACAAATTGGCAGATTGATCAGAGACTGGGTCAGAACTCAGGGTCAATCTCTTTGGCAAAACTCTAGGTAGTCTTAGGCATGACTACAGGAGGTGCCGAATGTCTAATGATCTTTCTTTTAATGTTTAAGTTCATTAGGGATTGTGGAATGGAGAATTAGAATAGAGTGGAGAATTAGAATAGAATTCTAATTCTATCATTTCTCTTTCATTTATTAGTTGGAATAGTTTTATAAGAGACACCTTCATTTATTATTTGGTTGCCCAGTGGTACAGTCAACTAGAAAAGGTGTGATAAATGCTGGATTATTTCCCTCTACTTACCATTTTTCAAGATGAGGAGTTAGTTTCCTATCATCCTCTGAGAGTGACCAATCTTTTTTTTTTTTTTTTTAAATCATCGCAGACCTATGGACTTAAGTATATTTGACAGGTTTTAATCTATTGCAATTATTGTCACTGAAGCTCAAGTTGTACCATCTTTGGCCAATAGAAGCTTCCTCAAGTTTGCTCCTGAGTCCTTTTTGACATGACTCTAGCAGTTTTTTAATTGCTTCTTCACTATTTGGTGACAGTGTTCTAGATTCCTCTTGCATATTTCCTGCTCCGGACCTGGAATGATCCATTTCTTTGAGGATTACTGGTTTCTTCGAAGGAGAAATTGTCTTTCAAGGCCACACACTCTGGTTGCTAGTGATGATCATTGTCACTGAGATTAGCGATTGTTTCCAGACTTTCTCAGCAGACAGAACTGGTGAGGGGGTTGGGGTGGGGGTGGATAATTTATTGCATGCGGATAACACTTGTCTGTGCCTTTGTTGGAGGAGGTCATTAAGAGGATGTGACCGCCAGTTGACCTGAGAGCTGGGCTGGCAATTAGAGGCTCCTCAGCCCCTCCCCTGTCCTTGGAATGTACACTCTACCTGCTTTTCCTGCACTAGAAGCTGCCTCAAGGACACAAGCTTGAGAGCAATGTGTTGTTGAGACCATCTGGACAGTATGAGTGATTGAACACAGTTAAGGCCTCTATATAAACTTTAAGATTCTGGTAAGCGGGCGCGGCTTTGTACTTGTCTGCAGCGCCCAAGACAAACTGCATTAAGTAAGTTCCCTTGCCGCCTGCCAGTCTGGAGTGTCCTGCCTCTTTCTTCAGTCTCACCTTGCCCTCCCCCTTCAGGTGACAGTTTCAGATTTCACCCAGGAAACTCCCAAGTTTGCAAATCAACAGCCTTTTACACTCGAAGGTAAGTTTTACTAGATACTAAATCTTTGGCTCACGCTTTCTTTCCTTGAGTATCTTAAATATGTTACTCTATTTCCTCTTGGCGTAAAGTGTTGCTGTTGAAAAGTCTGATAATTATCTGAATTTCTTTCCCTTATTAAGTCATATGTTCTTATTTTCTAGACAGTTAAAGGGTTTTTCTTTTTCTTTAAAAAGTCCAGTAATTTTACTAGAATGTCTTGGTGCTGGTCATTCTGGGTCAATATTCTTAGGTAAGAAGTCTGCTCTCTCAATATGAAGTTTCAAATCTTTTTCTGTTTCAGGAAAGTTTTCTTGAATGATAGTTTTTAGTATCTGTTCTGTTCCCTTGGTGTGGTCTTCTTTAGGGACTCTATTAATCTGTATGTATGATTTTCTTTGTCTATCTTCAATATTTGTCAGCTTCTCTTGAATCTTTTTTATCTCTTTCTTCATTTCCTTTTCCCCCCTGTTTTTCACCTTCTATTTCTCTTAAGAAACATGTTGTCTTTATTTGATCTTGTGTTCCTTCTAGTCTAGTCTTCATTTCTGAAATGATTTTTTTCTTTTCTTTTTAATTCTTCCCTGAGTTCTGTCACCTCACTTCCGAGTTTTTCTAATTCTGGTTTATAATTTTTTTTTTTATGTCTTGTAGTTTAAAAACTGTGTTTGAGCTTGATTTGAAACAGTCATAGTTTTATTTTGTTTTGTGGACATGTCTTTCTGTTATGCAGTTTCTCCGAGGTGTGGAGCCCAATCCTAGAATTAAGGCCCCAGTCTTTACCGCAGACCCCTTACACTACCCGAGAACTGGAGAGGGCCAAACCTTTCCCCGTTTCGGCTGCTGTTTTCAGATTGGCCCTCCATTTTTCCTGGTCAATACCTGTGGGCTATTTCAGGGTTCTCCTCTTCTCAGGTACTGCCTAGTCGCTTCTCTTTCTCTCCTTTCTCCTGCATGGATGTGGCCAGTGCTTAGGTCTTGTGGCCATTGGTAGTTTGTCCCCATTTGTTTGTATTTGGGGGCTCATGAGTATACCATTCGTTTGTATTTGGGGGTTCATGAGTATACCATGTTACATTTTGATGTAAATGTTGCCCATTTTTGGTTTATTATCTAGTTGCTCTGTTTTTTGTTTTTTTGGTTTTTTTTTGGATTTGGAGATATTGAGAAATTATGATCCCACTGCTGCCATCTTCCCAGAATTCTCTTTATAACAATTTAAAATTTTTTGTGTGATATCATATACTGACATTAGGCTTAGTATATAAATATACATAAAATATATAATATAAAATAATCATATACGATAGAATGTGTGTAACATATAATCATATTATATATGTATATTTGTGTACCTGTATATAATTCTACCACTAGAACAAAATGTAACAAAAAGAGAGAAAACAATTACCCAAAACCCACAATACGTTAGCTGTTTTGCGTTCTTCCTCTGGTTTTGTCCATCAGATTTATTGGTTCATATCATACTTCACTCAGATTTAAAAATTTTTATCAAAGCCATAATATGCATGGTTAAGAAATCGAGTGGTGCTGAAGGCTTACAATGAAAAAACAGTCCCTGCCTCACCCCTCCTAACTCTCAGTCCTACTCCTTACAGGCCGCCATTTTGAATCCCTTTAGCTGTTTCTTCTGGTAGTTGTTCCCATATCTCTAATATGCTCGTGCTGCCATTCCATGGTCTACCGTCTTCAGACACTTCCTGATTACTCCCTGCTGTAACAAATGAGGATTTATGTCTATCGTACCAGTCTCCCCTCCCCATTCAATCCTCCCAATGTGGTAATTTCATTATTTTCAGTTAAATGAGTTCATTATTATGACCATGTAGATATTATTAACTACAAAAGGAAGTAGTATATTTTGATTACATTTAATTTCTTGTATTACCTTCTTTTATATCCACCTCCCGCCTCCCCCCTGACCCCCTAAGCTGTGCCATTGGATCAGTGTCTGCTCTCTGGAACCTTTCCTTCTGCCCCTATCTGGATTCTGGGATTCTCCTTGACTGCTCTCTTGGTTGTTATCCTGTTTCCCAGTCCCACATCTTCCATTTTGTTGGTTTAGTTCCTTGTTTTGCTGTAGCATATTCTCAAATGATTTCCTAAAATAAGGTGTATTGGAAACAAATTTCTTTAGAACTTGTATATGAAAATATCTACTTGAATCTGAAAAGTACCTTCCTTAGAATTTTGAGGCATTGTTCCTCTGGCACATACTGTTACTGTTGAGAAATCTGAGAATATTCTGATTCTATTTACCTTCAAGGTAACTTTTAAAAAAAAAAACTCTTCACTTGGAATCTTTTAAAATCTATTCTTTGTTCTTGGTACTGTAAGACTCTATAACGACTTGTTCTGATAGGTGTCTTTGTGCATCCTCTGTTCTGGGTACTCAGTGGAATGTACCGTGTGGAAACATCAACTCTGGGAATTATTTTCAACTATTTCATCCTCTCTAGTTTCTCTCTTCCCTCTTTTCAGAACTCCTAAGTCAATAGTTAGAGTTTGGACCTCTTGTGTGGATCTTCTATGTCTTTCTTTTTTTTTTCCTCTCTCATTTTCTGTCTTTCTGTGTTTTTATTTTGATTTCTGACTTTATCTTCTGACCTTTCTCTTGAATTTTCAGCTTTATCACATATATTTGAATCTCCTGCTCTGGTGATCTAGTGGTTAAAATTCAGCACTCTCACCACCACTGCCTAGGTTCACTTCTCGGTCTGGGAACCACATCACCTATCTGTTGGTTTTCATACTGTGGCTGCTGCGTGTTGCTGTGATTCTGAAAGCTCTGCCACCAGTATTTCAAATACCAGCAGGGTCACCCATGGTGGACAGGTTTTAGCAGAGCTTCCAGACTAGACAGACTAGGAAGAAGGACCTGGCCACTTCTGAAAAAATTGGCCACAAAAACTCTATTAATGGTCGTAGAGCATTGTCTGATACAGCTCTGGAAGGTGAGATGATGGAGCAAAAAGACTTCATAGAGTCTTGTTCTTATTTTATGGATGCACTATCTTTTCTACTCTCCTTTAAGATAATATTTATAGATTATTAAGTTAGAATGTCACTATTTCTTGTTTATCTTTTTTTTTTTTTACCATGTGGGAGGTTTTTTGTTTTTAATGTTCCTTAAATAATCTGGTGATTCTTGGCTGGTCCTTTCAATTGAAAGAATGAGGCATGGCCAAGCTGATGGGAGCTCCGTATGTGAGTGGGAAGGGGGCACTGTATGACTGGCAGGCTTTGCTTTGGGTAAATAGAGAAGATACTATTTCTGTGCTGGAGGATAAAACCAGAATGAGATGGTCTTTTTTCCTGGGCCGACTTGATGTTTTTCCAGAGAAGAAACATCTAATCTTCAGCCACAGCAGGCGTGGAGAAATGTCTGCCTCCTCATTAGTGCTCTGTGAGGCTGGGGGCTGGGGGTGGGTGGTGGCAAAGAGACAGGTAGGGGTCCACTCTTCCTAACACAAACTTTCAAACAAACAGAGGGATCACCTGTGTTTTCAGCCCTGAGTTTCACTTCTGCCTTTCTCTGAACTGGAGTCTCTGAGCCCTGAGCCTCTGCTGGGTTCTTTGAGGGCAAATTTCCTCTCTTTTTGTCTGTAGCACCCCTAGGAATATGCTCTAGTGGGCTTGCTTGCCCTGCTACATCAATTATCACTCTTCCGTTGGCTTCCTGATGTCTACAATTCTGTTGAAATCCCTTATTCACAATATACTTTCTCACTCCCGTTCTCTTTTTTGCGGGCATTAAAAAAAAATTCATTTACTATAAATTTAATGGAACCTAAAAAGAGAGAGGAGATATATATCGGTGTTCAGTCTACCATCTTCAACTGGAAACTTCTGGTATTCCAATTTAATGAATTTATATGACAAATTATTTGCTGGGCGACTGGGCAAGGCTATTTCTAATTGTCTCCTTTGGGCATGTATAAAAATATGCTTAATGTATGTCTCTGTGGACATATAAACCAAAAAAAGAGATGGCGCTCATTTAGTTAAGCTCCCTCGAATGGAATCGGTGCTGGGAAGTACCGGTGAACAGAAATCTGATTTACATTCTGCTAGATAGTGGAATGAACCCAATGACACAGGTTTACTGCATTTGATTGTACTTTGGGCTTGTATTATTATCTCAATATTTTTGTGTTAGTGACAAAGAGAAGACTTAGGGTGTCTGGGATTCTTTGAAACCTCAGCACTAGATTGATTCTCATGACTGGAGCCAGACTCTGGCTCAGAATTCCAGTTTCTAAGCTTCCCTTCTTCGCCTTCTTAATATTCCTGCTGCACCCTGTACCCACTAATCTTTAAGTATCTTGTGATCAGGAAAAACGTCTAGCTCATCTTTGTGTATGCCGCATTGAGCACAGGGCCCAGCACATACCACGCCGTGAATGGACAAATGCTTACTTGTATGACTAGGTGTACGGTTTGTATTACGCGTTTACATATTTGTCTCTTCCTGTAAGAATGTAAGCATCTCAAGGGTAAGGATCAGCTCCTACTCATCTTTGCAACCCTTTTCTTAGTACTCACTGAATGAATTAACAAGACTAAGTGGGAACAGAATGTCAGAAGACCTTTAGCAAGGACCCATCCTTTTTGGGTCTCCTGATGTTTTAAGGGCCAAAAGTAATTTCACAGCTGTGGCTTCTAAGATTAAGAGAAGAGCTTGAACAAAGGCAAATTTACTCAAAGCACAGCTGTATCTGTGCATGTATTCAGGCCTGTCCCCAACAGCAGTACCTCCCATCCCCAGTTTGTGACAGATCTCAGAGTTGCATCCCCCAGAGCTGGCAGCATCACTTGTGCTGCTGGAAAAATGCATTCTTGCTCTCTTTAGCAGCTGATTAAATTCTATTCCCCGTGGTGCTTGGAGCTTACTTGAAGCCAGGGGAGCGGGGGGTGCCTAGACTAGATTTCTTCCTGAAATCTCACCAACTCCTAGAGGGCCCACCACATAGTCCCTGTTGCATGCACACTTCAGGTACTTCCCCCATCTGACCACAGGCCCAGCCACAGCCTGTGCAGTGTGCCCCTAGAATGCCACAGTAGACTTCTACCTGCTTCCCTTGGGGACAGCCTGGTACTCCACCCAGCTGGTTTCAGAGGCCTCGTGTGCTCCATAGCCTCGCCATGTTCTGTGTCCCATGCAATGTTGATGGTGATAGAACAATCCTTTGATGAGCGCTTACCGATGTGCCAGGTGTCAGACTAAGTGTGCTTCAAACCACATTTCATGGAATTCCCACAACCCAGTGAGCTCAGTATTATTGCAGATGAAGCCTCTGAGAAGTAAGGCCATTTTTCTCAAGGTCACAGTATGCGTAAGTAGAAGAGCCAGGTCTCAAACTCAGGCAAGTTGAGTATCCAAAATCCATGTTTCTAATGACTTGTCACAGGAGGGGTCCCAGGAAGCAGGCTCTGAGATGGAGATTCATGTGCAGGAGATTATGAAGAAGTGTTCCCAGGATGGACACCTGCGGAAGGGATGGGGTGAAAGCAGGAGGGGCAGAGGAAGGAGTTGAGCACTGATGAAGTCCCAGTGAAAGCCTCAGCCAGCCCTGGAGGACGGGGGAGCTGGGAGGGCCCTTTGGAATTATCCTGAGTCAGGTGCAGGAGCTGGAGGAAGGAGAAAGCCTGCAAAACACTGGAGGAACAATTCTATGTCCTCACTGCAGGGAAGCTTGTTGGTTCATTCACTTACTTGCTCATTCAGTCATTCATTCATTCGATGTCCCAGGTTTGGTGCTGGATGCTGGGAGAATACCAAGTGAAGTTTACAGTCAACATGGAGTTGATGAACACACGAGCTAGTGGAACTCAATTTGGTGGGTGCTAAGATAGAGGTGTGCACAGGGCTCCATGAGAAAATGGACATGGGCACTGAAGCCAGTGGGAGAAGCTGAGATATGTTGCCTTCCCAAGGCTGACTGAGCTGCACTGGGAGAGGGGGAGGAAGGGCATTCCAGGCTGTGGGAAAGGACCCTGCTGATGGCCAAGAGAGTGAGCTGGGGTCAGAAACAAGGTTATCAGACGTGCATGTGGGAGGATGATGAGGTAAGGGACTAACTTGATGTGATTTACCCCAGATTCTCCACCCCTCTTGATTCTCATCAAGAGAGAGGAGAGCAACATTGCCCTATGGGGGAACGCGTGACAGAACATAGAGGAGAGGTGGCAGATTATTACCAAGTTCCAAAGCCACAGGAGCAGGAACAAAATAGAAAGATTTTGGAAGAAGATGTAATCAGCCAAAAGCAATTTTTGTCCTCGTCTCCATTCCTGATAGATGAAGATGCAGAGAGCATGGGACTGGACATAAGAGGAGAAGCTGGGATAG
Organism: Equus quagga; assembly: GCF_021613505.1. NCBI lineage: Eukaryota > Metazoa > Chordata > Mammalia > Perissodactyla > Equidae > Equus > Equus quagga. The sequence goes on along the minus strand of NC_060277.1, from coordinate 89,852,846 downwards.
TGAGGGATGGGTAGGGGGAAAACGAATGGTGGGGAAAATACCAGTTAATTCTTCCAAGTACTATCCCACCACAGAGGAGTGCAGATATGTGGGCGGAAGATAAAGAGTAGATGAATCCCAGAGGCGGGACAAGCTAATGGTCAAGAATCCAGGGTGGGAACCTGACATCAAAGAGGATTGTCTGAGCTGGGGCCTGTGGACCTCAGGCTGGGGTTAGGGACCGAAGGGTGTGACCTTGCATATGTGGACTGAGGTGGGGCTACACAGGGTGAGGGTAAGAGCACAGGCCTCCAAGAAGGTAAGTAGTTTGCCCATGAAGAGAGGACAGGGAGGCAGCTAAAGAGGTCCTACCAGCTACCCCATGCTTGCCTCCAGGAACCAGGCCAAGTAGACAGAGGCAAAGTGAATGTTTGGCAGGGACCCAAGCTGAAGACCGGCTAGAGTCAGAACGGGTCAGTTGTGGAAGAATTTCTGAACAGTGGGTTCTGAGGTGGCTGTGGCCCAGTTTGGTGTCTCCGACCTTGGCTTGGCATGGAGATCCCGGAAAACAAAGCTACAAGAGCAAAAAGGAAGGATGGGGATGCAATGAGTGGCTCTTATGGACTGAACTGTGTCCTCCCCCCAAGTTCATATGTTGAAGTCCTAACCCCAACACCTCAAAATCTGAATGTATTTGGAGATAGGGCCTTTAAAGAGATAATGAAGGTAAAATGAGGTCCTATGGGTGGCCTCTAATCCAATATGACAGGTGTCCTTATAAAAAGAGAGGATTAGGACACAGAAGACACAGAGAGATGACCACGTGAACACACTGCAAGAAGGTGACCACCAACAAGCCAAGGACAGAGGCCTCGAAAGAAAGAAACTCTGCTGACACCTTGATCTCGGACTTCCAGCCTCCAGAATTGTGAGAAAACAAATTTCTGTTGTTTAAGCCACCCAGTGCGTGGTATTTTGCAATGGCAATCTCAGCAAATGCACACAGTGGCCATCCATTCTCTTCTCTAAGTAGATTCCAAGGCACACAAGTAATTGTTCAAGAAATGCTTATTGAGCACATGCGAGGTCCAAGCACCATGCAAACTGCTAGGGATAGTGAGGGATAAGGTACTCCCTGTCCTTAAGGATCTCACTGAAGGAGAAACCTTTGTAGAGGAATTAATGATCAGAAGGAGCTTCCTGGAAGAAATACTGATAAGAAAACCCAGCAGCTCAACAGGCGCTGTCTCATTCGATTCCCACAACAACAGTAGGGGTTGTTATCTGCATCTTCCTCCTGCTTTAGGGGTTCAGATACTAAGGTTCAGAGAGGCAAGTTCAGGGTCACAAGCCAGTAAGTGGCAGATATTTGGAGATGGATTCCTAATTCTGAAGCTGCATCGTCTCTAGTGCATCTCATTGACTCTTGCTGATGACACCTGTTCAACTTTGGAGTCTTGGCCAGTGGGATATTGTAGCCCTGGATATTCTCAAGATCTGATGTAAAGCTTTTGATATGGGAGGATTTCTGACCCCATTCCTCAAGAAGCAATAAGTTAGAGCACACCTCTTTAAGATAACTTCTGGGTATTTTCACAGTTGGAAAGAATCCATTTTTGGTGATTCTGAAGACCCCGCTTGGATTCCACTCTCCAGCTCTCAGGAAACTCAGGCCCCCTCATTTCTCCCTGGGTCTCACTGTTCACAATTTCCTTCCATGAGGGGGAAGCTTCCCCAGACCCATCCAGCCTGTGGGACACACAGAGCTTCGTGAAGGATGCTCTGACCTGTGGTTCCTGTGATTGGTAGCTGTGATCATCGCCAACCTCGGGGAGCCTGCAGGTGGGGGGAGTGAGTGGCTGGCATCTCTGCTAAGAAAGGTGAAATGCATATAATTGCCACTGACATTTGCCTCTGCTGTAAATCCTCTCAAAGAGATCCCAAGTCTCTAATGGAATGCCTTCACAGAGAGATGGCATCCACTTGATGAATCAATTGTGGCTTCATTAGTCTCTCCCTGATATTTAATAGTAGCTGATACTGAGCACTCCAGGGGCCAGCTCATGTGCCAACACCAAGAGGAAAGGGGTCAGGCTGGGAGGGGTGAAGTCAACAAGGGAGGGGGCTGCTTTTCCTCTGGTGGGGGCACGTCCCTTGTCATGCTTCCTTACTCAGTCAGTTCTATAAAGGAAGATGAAACACAAAGAGAGAAAAATAAGCAAAGAATGCAATGGGAAGATAATTAGAAAGTGGGGGAAAGAATGAGATCTGGTATTTATGGGCACTCAAATCCCTCCTGAACTCAACCATTCTGGATTCTTCTGGAACTTCTGTCTACACACATCACCTCATTTAATCCTCACCCAGGCCCTCTGATTATCTTCATTTTGGAGAGAAGAAAGGGGGGGTTAAGGATTTTTGCCTGGTTGCCCAGGCATAAAGACTGAGGAAAGGCAAAGTTTATGCCCTTTGTACTACTCCAACATAGCCCAGTTCGTTTAAAATTAGAGGTGGGCAAACCACGCCCTGCAGGCTAAGTGGACGCCGCTGCCCAAATTTCTGGATGGCTATGATCTAAGAATGTATCGTACATTGTTAAATGGTTTAAAGAAAATCAAAAGAAGAAGAACATTTCATGACATGTGAACATCATAAGAAATTCAAATGTTGGTGTCCATAAATAAAGTTTTTTTGGAACACAGATCTGCTCATTCATTCACAGATTAGCTCTGGCTGCCTTTGCCCTACCATGGGGGTTGAGTGGTCATGACAGAGGCACTATGGCCAGCAAAACCTAAAATATTTACTATCTGGGCTTCTACAGAAAAAGTTTGCCAGCACTGTTCAGACAGATTCCTGGACACTTTGAATGACAGAAGAAGAGACGAATTGAGTTCAGACACGAATGCACACTGTGTTGATAATCGACTTTGTTAGACATAATTAAGTACTCCCAGTTTCAGAAACATGAAACACTGTTCTGTCGCCAGCCAGGAATGGCCCCGGAAGGGTTTTAGAATTTATAAGCATCATTAAATATTGCAGTAGAGATTGTTCAGCCACTTCAGTGATTTGCCTTGAAGGTACTTAATATTTTCAAGTAAATGCCAGGGATGGGGTTTTGAATGTAACTTGAAGACTTTGCTAATTTCTTTGTCCCTTGATTACTGCATGTGTGATTACTGCAAAAAATATTTACTTTCCCCAAATTTACTCAGCTCAGGGTTGGTGGCTGTCTAATTTATCAGTGTTGGTGGTATATATCACATTTGTCCAATTCAGGTAGAAAGGAGAAGCAAAAGAAGAAAGAAAAGAAGACAACCCATTGTAGGTTCTTACGAGGTCATGGTTTTATCGCAATACACTTTTAAAAGAACATGCATGAGCAAGTTGTCTCACTTTCCAATCCAAGAATGTTTGATTCCCCTGTGATGAAAAATTCTCTTTTCCAACATGGCTGCCTTGGATTCAAGAAAGTCCTCTTGTCCTCAACGTTTTTTTCCTGCTCATGATCCTCATGAAGATGGCAGGTTGACTGGATTTGTCCCATGTCTTCCTCAAGCTTTGCTTCTGTTGTGAACCTCTTGGACTCTTCTGGCTTAATCTTCCTCCCCACTGTTGCCATTCTATCTTAAACACCCACCTGCCTTACCTGGAGGTACATGTCTTATCATAGGATACTATCTGTCCACCTAGCTATTTCCTCTCGACCACGGGCTTCTTAAGGGGTGCTGTCTTATTTCTCTTACTTCTGTACCTCCAGCAACCTAAGAGTGTTTACCACAAAATTGATCCTCGTTAAATATTTATTGAATGAATGAGTGAATGAGTAGATAGGCTAGGGGGGACTTGCTAGGGAGAGTGCCCACTGGGGTGAAATTCTGGGACTGAAATGCATTGTTCCCATCTCCTGTGTATAAGAGAAAAGAGACAGTATCCATCAGCCCTCTGAGGAAGTTTTCTCTTGACCACAGTGCCCCTTTGAACAGAGACAGGGGGAAACAGGTCTAGAGAAGGTAAATGTGAGGATTGAGGCTTTAAAACAAGCCCACAGACCTGCTGTCAGTAACGAGAACCACTTGCGTACAGTGCCTTGTGGTCTCCATGACCCCATTTGGACCTCCATAATGACCCTGTCGGGTGGATGTTGTTTTCTGTTTTACAAGGGAAAGAAACCAAACTCAGAAAGATTATCTAACCTCTCTGATATCACTTACTTAAATAAACAGCTGAGTAGGGACTCAAGCTTGGTCTTCTCTCTAGAACCTGGTAAATATTCCTCCAGGAGAAAATCAACCTATCTTTATAGTGGTGACTTCACAGAAAAATCTAAATGCTTTTTGTTCTTGCTTTCTGGTAATCTTGACTCATATAGGTAATTATCACATTCTCACACACTCTTCTCCTCCACCAAAACAAAAGAAAATAAAACCAAAAACAGATGCATTCATGCTCTTTGTCACAGGGCTTTTAATTGCTCTCTTACAATCGTTTTAACTGTAGAAGCCTGCCCTGCAGGGATGGTGGAAAGAGCTAGAGGGAGAACAGAGTTCTGACCTCATGGTGTGCAAGGATTAACACAGGGAGAGCCAAATTCAGTCATCAGATGCAGGCACTAGATGAGATGGGGGCTGTGGGCAATGCAGGAGAAGCTGGTGGGAACTGGCACAGAATAGATGCCGAGAGCAAGGTCACAGCCCAGCCAAAGGGTCCGAGACTGTGACTGCAAGTGAGGCTGTGGGTCGGCGTGGGAGGGAAGGTCCACCTGCCCACCGCTGCAGAAGCCTTGCCTGCTTTGTTTACTGCTGAATCTAGAAGGGTCCTGGTGTTTTCTGGGACAGAGAGGCTGCCGATTCACTCTGGCCAAGGTTCAGGGCCCAGTCAGGGGAGTGGTATAGCATTCATATCGGACCTAGTGGCTTGGGTGGGGTTTGTATGAGAAATTATGGAACCTGGCCTTTGTCTGTAGGGACACAGAGGAAAGTGTGACTCAGTGCTCTCTTTGTATCTCTCATGGTGTTGGGTACTGTGCCAGGCACACAGTAGGTGTTAAGCTCAATGAATGGCACTGCCAGCCATCCACTTCCCCAGAACCAAAGCCAAGAGTCAATTTTGGTACCTCTTTCTTTCACCCTCTGGTCAATGATATGGCTGTAATAGCTTGTAACTCTGACCGTTGCCCTCTACCCTGTAGCCACCACCCAGCCCAAGGTGACGGCACCTTTCTCGGAGTTCTGTGACAGCCTCCTATCTGCTCTCTTATTCCCTGGAGTGTGTGCCTTCTGCCACTGCCACCACTCCCAGCCTGTCCTCTACACTGCATTCAGGGATCTTTCCAAATGCAAATCTGACTATGTCCCAGAGCCCCCACTCCCTTTCCATTCTTTAAATCTCATCTCTAACATCACCTTCTTCAACCAGGTTGGGTCCTTCTGTTATTAGCTTTGTAAGCACCCTATACTGTTCCTTTCAAGCCCTTATCATGGTTTTTAATTACACATTTTTTGGCATGTGATTAATTTCTGTCTCCTCCACTAGACTTTAACTTCCACAAGGGGAAGGACAGTGTCTATTTTTTGCTCATCCATGACCGTGTTTCCCAAGCAACCAACACTTGGTGATTGTTAAATAAATAAATAAATTTTAGTGAATAAGGGAATTCATAAACAAACTGATGGATGATGTGACAGGGAGTCGTGACTCAAGGCAGCCTGCTGTGCAGGGATCAAGGGAAAACCAAACAAGACAGAACACCAGACTGAGACCTCTCACCTCCCGCGAGAAGATGGAGACTCATTTCTGAAACACCTACTTAAAAACGTGTTTCGTTATTCTAAAATGCTTCTCTAAATGGATGTAGTGAACTGAAACTGGGAATCACATAATGTAATCTGACAAAAAAAATTAAGCAAATTGGCTCCTATCTAGGCAAAAATAGACAGACTAGAAACTATAGCGTAATATTCATGGATCTTTTAGAGCAGAGAGGAGGAGAGAGTGAAGGAGCGAAGGCAGGTGTGAAGGTGGGCTCGTATCACGGTAATGTGGACTTCCTTCGGCCACTTGGTGCTTGAATGATTTTGGCTTTGGACCAAAGGCATTGCTTCACTGTGCTGCTTTCTCCAGAAAACACGTCTCCCTCCACTGTGCATCTCCAGGTTTCATTGCCTTCAGGGATGGTTGAGTTGACCACACTTTACAGAGGGGACCACTGAAGCTAAGTGAGGATAATAACTAGGCCAGAGGTGACAAATACATGTTTTCTCCTTAGCCCAAACCCCTCCTTCATCCAGTGCATATGTACCGCTCCATAAATGAAAACCATTCTTAGCTGTGGCCGGGAATCTATGGTTAGTCACGTTAGCTGTTGGAGATAAACATTTATCCCTCAAGTCCCCTCTGTGGGTTGGTGTCCAAAGGACTAGCCTAGCTCCCAGCCCCTGTTTCTAACCTCCCTTGAGTCAGGAGCAGGTGGGAAGGGGTGGGAGAGCAGAGGTGGGGGGCAGCGGGAAGAGGGGCAGAGTTGTGTTAATAAGTATTGATAGTGCGGTAGAAAGATCTCAGGAGTTGGAGGCAGACACACTAGGGTCAGATCAGGGCTGATCTTGTAGGAATTTATTAAACCTCTCTGAGCTTTCACTTTCCCATCTGTGAAACAATTATAAGAAGATCTGCCTTGCAGGATCACTGTAAGCATTGAATACGTAAAGTGGCCAGCAAGGACACCGTGCATACGGTTGGGAGCCATTAGTATTCGCTCCCTTCCCTTTTCCTTCCTTTCTCCTTTAGGAAGTAGCATGGTGCAGAGGATGGCGAGACCAACCTGGGTGAGATCCTGCCTTGGCTATGGATTAGCTGTGCGGTCCTGCACAGATAGCTTAACTTCTCAGAGCCTCCCTTTTCTCATCTGTAAACAGGGGATAGCCAGGGAGGGAGGGCCATCTCCCAGGTTGAGCCTTACACAAGATAATGCACGCACAGTTCCTGGTGCAGACTTGTGGGGTGAATTCGTTATGTGCATATTTCCTCTTCCACGTTGCTTTGTGGATTGATGGAGTGATTCATAGTTATTTGCCCATCTGGGGTGATTGAGTCTTACAACACGTACACACACGCATGGACACACACATGCGCACACACACACTCTCGAAAGGAAATGTGAGTCCAGGAGTAGCCCCACAGAATATTAACCAAGACATCTGCTTTGACAGCCTGTCTGCACAAAGGGTTGTTTGTGGATCCCGCGTGCATTGGTATGCCAACCGTGTACCAAAATCCTGCCTCTGTACAAGGCGGAACTTCTGTCGCAGACGGACTGGGCTCTGTCTGAGCCACTCGGCTTCCCAGACATCCTGATGACAAAACTCCCTCTCTGTTATTTCCGGAAGGGTAGCTCCTTTCATTTCATTTATAAAAATGACCATAAAAAGGAAACCCAAACCTCACATCCTAAGCTAACCCCAAGGGCGTTTTTTCTACATTTGTCCACAGATGAGGTAACATATTCCCTTTTTAGAGGTGTTCTTAGCACCACGGTTTTCTGGAAACGTGGGAAGGGTGAGTGTTCCATGTGCTGAAGAGACAGGTGCCTTCCTCTAGCATCGCTAATTCTCTGGAAGCTCCCAAAGCAGCCATTTTCCATCACCATTATGTGAAAGCCAGAGAGAGGAGAAAGGGTTTCTATCAAAATTCTGCCTGTCCCAGACTGTGTTTAAATAACTCCCTGGTTTGAAGTCAGACCCACCTGAGTTTAGTTCCCGGCTCAGCCATTTACTTACTTTGAGGAGATGTCTTAGTCTTTGTAAACCTCGATTTTCTCATCTGTAGAATGGGCGTGGGAGGAGCGTTACCACCTCATAAGCTTGTTAGGAGGGTTAAATGCTATAAGGAAGGTGCACCATCTGGCACGGACAGCATAGCCACCGGCAAAGTCCCTCCCTCCTTCCCTTCATCTTCTTAATCTGTTCAAAAGTTGAGTGACTTAGGTGTGATAATGGTAAGCTCCCTCAAACAGGGAATGATTCTAGATGGCCACCTAGCCTAAGAGGACAGCAGGTCTCCAGGTCACTTCTGGGCAGCCCTTGCAGGGCCTTGGAACCCGTTTGACGGAACAAAGCGAGGCATGTAGGAAAGCTGTGATTGCATATGCTGAGGCCTGGTCCCAGGGCGCCCTCTCACCTGCTCCCCAGGCCCTACCTTCCCACTCAGTCTTTCTCACAGTCATTCTGCAGTTGTGGTCACTGAGATGAGACTTCCTTCTTTCCCACTGTGCAGGTGACATCATCTGGGCACTGAGGACCTTCTGGTGGTAGCTGGCTGCTTCCTGATTGGCTGAGGTTTAAGCAGTGCATAATGATCACGTGTCGTGTGCATAAACAGTGCTTAATGATAAGTCAGGTGTTGCTTTCTTCAGGCTGTTGCATCTCTACCCCAGCCCCGCTCCCCTGTCCCTCAGGCAGTTTTGTCTGCCCTTCCCTTTTCAGAGCGGATCAAGGGAAAAAGCACAGGTCTTGGAGTCAGACCACACATTCAGGATCAGGACCTTCATGTGTGACTTCTGACAATGATTTAACTTTTCTGAGTCCCCCTTTACTCATCTGCAAAATAGGGGGGTTATGGCTGTCTCAGTGTTTTCCAAAGGGTCTTCTATGGAATCCTGGTTTGAGAGGATGCCACAGGTATCACAAGAACAAAGAGGAATGTGACCAGATAAGTGTGGGCAACAGTGGGTCAGGTGGAGACAAAGACTCTTCTGCACTGTAGGGCTTCTCTTCATGCAATGTGAATCTTCAAGAAGGGGATATAATAGTCAACATTTCCAAATTTACTATTATTATTTTTTTTGGTGAAGAAGATTGGCTTTGAGCTAACATCTGTGCCAATCTTCCTCTATTTTGTACGTGGGATGCCGCCACAGCATGGCTTGATGAGTGGTGTGTAGGTCCATGCCTGAGATCTGAACCTGTGAACTCCAGGCTGCCGAAGCGGAGCATGTGAACTGAACCACTACACCAGTAGGTTGGCCCCAAACTGATTTTACCCCATTTTCCCCACAAACAGAATATCCTCTTAGACGTGAAAGGTGATATAGTGTAGTGGTTCAGGACACTGACTTGGGAGCCAGAGCGCCCGAGTACAAGGCCGCCTTTTCCACTTACTAGTTGTATTAGTTATTTACTGCTGCATGATAAATTAGACAAACCTAGTGGCTGAAAATAGCACATGTTTATTATCTCATACTTCCCATGGGTCAGGATTCCTGGAGAGCTTAGCTGAGTCATTGCTTCAGTCTCTCTCACAAGGCTGCAATCAAGGTGTCAGCCAGGGTTGGGGTCTCATCTGAAGTCTCTGCTGGGAAAGGATGTACTTCTAAGCCCATGTGGTTGTTGGCAGGATTGAGTTCCCTGTGGGCTGTTGGCTAGAGGCTGCCCTCAGTTTCTTGCCATGTGGGCCTCGCCAAGAGGGCAGCCTGCTTCCTCAAATCCAGCAAGGGAACAAGTCTGCCAGTGAGATGGAAGTCACAGTCTTATGTAGCCTATTCATGGAAGTGACAGCCTGTCACCTTTGCCTTATTCTCTTGGTTAGAAGCAGTCACTTGGCCAGTCTACACTCAAGGAGAGAGACTATGCCAGGGCTTGAACACCGGGAGGCAGGGCTCATCGGGGGCCATCTGAGAGTCTGCCTGTCCCACTAACATCACACATGACAACTTAACTCTGTGCCTTAGTCTTCTCATCTGTAGAACTGGGATGACAACGATGCCTTCTTTATAAAGTTGTAATTAAATGAGTTAACATATAGAAAAGTATCTGGCAAATAGCAGGCACTATATATATACTGGCTCTTATTATTACCAAGTCCGGTGTCTGGCACACTGAGAAAACACAGTCAACATTGGTTGAATGAATGAATCAAGGATTTGACTTGCACTACACGGAACACACTTTGAGAACGGCAGCCCTCCTTAGAAATGCTGCAAGGATTAAATGCAAAGAGCTATGTGATGCTCCTGGCACAGCCCCTGGCGAGTGCCAGGTCCCCACTCGATGCTAGGTCCCCATCCTACTTCGGGTTTGTATGTCCAGTCTGAGATTGGAAGCCCAGAGAAGTCAGGTCCAGTTTCCCCGTTTACTCCTCCCTCTCTTTCTCCCTCTCTCTCCCCCTCCTACACCAATAGTAATTTTCTCAGTACAGTGGCTGGTATGATGCCATGAGCAGTTAAATGCTTCATAGGGGCTGTGGATGAGGTTGGCAATGACAATTAAGTGTACTTGAGGGGACTGAGCAGCAATGGAAATGAGGCGAATGGGAATAAGAGAATAAAGATCTAAAGAAGCAGAAAAAAAGAGACAGAAAGGACCACTTTGAAGAGCAATGCTATATTTTCTCTATGTACCTAAGAGGTGATTTAACATTCACTCCTAAAATCTTGAAAAACACAGTCCTATGTTTTTCCTTCCATCTTAGCTGCTTGTAATTACTGTATTCAAAGCAGATATTCCTTCTCAGTCTTATTCTCCTCGGCAAATGTCTGCATGGCATCCACCTTTTTTGTGTGTGTGAGGAAGATTGGCCCTGAGCTAACATCTGTTGCCAATCTTCCTCTTTTTGCTTGAGGAAGATTGTCACTGAGCTAACACCTGTGCCAGTCTTCCTCTATTTTCTATGTGAGATGCCACCACAGCTTGATGAGCAGTGTGTTGGTCCATGCCCAGGATCTGAACCTGCGAACCCTGGGCCACTGAAACAGAGCACGTGAACTTAACCACTATGCCACCAGGCTGGGCCCCTTGGCATTTACAATTGATTTGTTTTGCAACTTTCACTATACTTCTTGAGTTAATAAAAACAACTGACAGCTGCCCCATGCTCTACGTTTGCAGAGTGCCTTCATACACATTATCCCTTTGAACCTCAAAACAACCCAGTGAGGCCGATATTGCTATTGTCCTCATTTTATGGTGGACAGAAGACTAGGGACCACTGAAATGAAGTGGCCTTGAGCAGATGTCAGCATCAGAACCTCTATTGCAGCATCAAACTCTGAGCCAAGGCATTCTTCCCACTGCAGTGGATACTAACAGGAAGCTGTTCATAAATTGTGGGAGATGAACTCAGGTCCTTCTATAGCAATGCCACCTGTTGGTTGCTACCGGAGGAACAAAGAGCAGCTTCGATTTTGAGGAAGAGTTCTCAAAACTCTTTCTACTGGGCCTCCTTGAGTCTCACAAGACACCCTTCTGTTTTAAGCTGCCTTCCTTCAAAGCACAGAAACAATTGGGAGCCAGGCAGGGGAAGGGGAGAGCCTTCCTGGGATGGTTTCCTTGGCTTGTCAGGAAAGTTCTCTGACATCTGTTGGCTTCTGTGCCCCATGTTGGCTGTCCTCCACAGGGCAGGCACATTGCTGTGATGCCAGCCACTGGGCAGCACGTCCAGGGACTCAGGCCACTCCTGTCCCTCATTGCCCAAAAAAGGGTGACAATAACAGCCTCTGAATGTATTCCCCTTTGCTGTCTGGGAGAGACCAGTCTGGAGCACAGTTTTCTTGTGGAGATGTCCTGAATCTAGGAACCTCCTGGAACCAGGAGACCCTACCTTCCATGCCCATAGTGCTTTAGTCCAGAGGTTCTCAACCAGGAGTGATTTTGTCCCCTTTCTACCCCTCTGGGGACATTAGGCAATGTCTGGAGACAGTTTGGGTTCTTCCAACTTGGGGGAGGGGAGGGCTTGTTACTAGCATGTAGAGGGTAGAAGTCAGGGGTGCTGCTAAACATCCTACAGTGCACAGGACAGCCCCTCCAACAAAGACTGACCCAACCCCAAATGTCAGTAGTGCTGAGGCTGAGAAATTCTGCTTAGCTCTACTCTTTTAGAAGCTTCAACGGGGTTGGGGGTCCAGGTGGAAGAAGGAGGCAGCTGTGTGGTTGTCTTGGCCACTTCTGTAGGATGCTCTTTAGGGATGGGCTCAGACTGCTAAGTAGGTACTTGTTTCCGGGGCACCCCATCCCTTCTTACTCCCTTCCACTTACCTAGCCCTCCCGTGTCTGTTTAATTCTGCTTGAAACCAGTGCTGTTTGACAGGGCAGAAACGTCTTCCCCGTAGTTCCTATGCTTGGCCTGCTTTTGGCCGTGGCCTTGATGGCTCTGGTTGGGAATTCATGTGTCACTGTTTGGAGAGAGTCATATTTTTTACAGCAACATAGCCCATTTTACCTTTATAGTAATTGTTTTGGAATAAGAAGTAATCATCCAGGACTGACCAACTTGCTATACTAAGCGCTCCTTCCTCACTCCTGGCAAATTGCTTTGAGAATTGAACAAAGCCCGGCTCAATCATGCAGGATATCCATTCCAAAGGATGCCGGGAAAGTGAATCTCTGTTAAGCCAGCCCGAGTCATGCCTCCTCCTCCTTCTTCCCAGGGATCAAATGGTGAGCGTGCGCTTCATCCCGCATGCCCCTCCTCTTGCGGATGGGCGCCTTAAGCCTGGGGCTTGACCAGGGCATTTGCGATGCTCATGGGGCTGCATAGGAAACTTGTAGCAACAGACTGTTCTGTTAAAGAGCTTTTGGTCCTTGGGGCTGACGTCAGAGTCGGCGCTTTCCACGTGGCTGTTGAAATTAATTTATGGCAGTCTTTCCCTGACATAGCTTTTGTGGATGTTAAATAGGTATTGCATGAAAAAGTAGTCAAATGAGTTTGGAGAATCCGTGTTCTTTTCCGCAGGACTTCCGATGGTCTTTAAATTGTTAACCAACTGTGTGAATTGTTAAGAGGAGGATTATAGCATGTAGTAGTCCACACATTTATTTGGTCTCAGAACTCTATTTTTATGGAGCATCTCCCATGATCAGTGATCCACAGGATGGGATTTTGGAATATTGCAAAGGGAAAGGGTTTATCTCCTCTCCTCTTTTTTCCCTCCCCTCCTCTCCTTGTTCCTTTCTTTCTCTCTGTCTCTCCCTCTCTCTCCCTCTCTCTCTCTCTCACACACACACACACACACACACACACGCACACTCAATTGGAGGGGGAATATGCTTCCAGGAAATGTAATGAGTTTTTTTCCTTGTCTTGAGCTCCTTATATAGATATGATCCAAGATCGTTGTCTTAAAGAAGTCCTCTTTTTATTCATATAACTTCAAAAGTGCTGCTCCCTCTCCCTGTAGGGAGTACTCACCATCCCTTTCCCCAAGCTAACTCCTGCTCGCTCACCTTCTAGGGCTCAGCTTAAAGAGCACATCATCGGAAAAGCTCTTCCTGACCCTCCTCCCAGTGGAGATCTGGGACCACATCCCATGGAGCTCAGCTCCTTATTAGCTGCATGAACTCACGGGTTCAGCTGTCAACATAAGATTGAGATGTGTTAATTATCCTCATCTTGGTAGTCATTTCACAGTGTATATGTTTATCAACTCCTCATGTTGTACATGTTAAATATATACAATTATGCTTGTCAATTATTTATTTATTCCTTGATAAAGCTGGGAAAAATTTTAAAAATTAGAAAATTAAAAAATAAAAAGATTTTAAAATTAAAAACAAGCTAGCCTATACATATGATTTCTGCATGCACCTGGCGTTTGTATTTGAAGTCCAAGAAGAGGGTGGTGGTTACTCAGTGCTTGAAGGATGATGGCAAGGCTAGGAGTCGGCAAACCCAGTTCTTAGGCAGAGATCTTCCCTCCAGCTGGAGCGGAGGTCCCCCCCAGAGTCCTGCGCTGTGTGGAGGTCTGCCTCCAGGCAGCCGCTGCTGCTGCCCCACGGCAGGGAGTCAGGAGCCCAGGGTTTCAGGCACACTTTAAATACCCTCTCAAGGCCTGAGGTCTGTGATTATGCAGGTGATGGAGCTGTAACATGCTGATCTCCTAGATAATTATTTCCATTTCTATGATCTCCCCACAAACCGTATTATAGAGACTGTTGCCGCCTTGGCTGTTAACTATGTGATTGGGAGTCAAAATGAACGGGATAGCATGAGCTAACATCCCCGCAGCACCATAAGGTTTATGAGTCAAGTCTCAGAGCAGCCCTGTGAGCCCATTGTCTCTGGATGATGCTGAAACCACAGCCGTTCTATTCATCCTCTTACTCATTGAACAGATACTGATGAGTTTGACCCTGAGCCAGGCTCCATCCATGCTGGGTGTGGGGCATTTAGAAATGAATAGGATAAGGTCTTTACCCCCAGGGGCATCATCCTCTACTTCTCCAAACCAAAAGCTCCAACCTCTCCCCCGCTGCACCTCCAGTCTGCAGCCGGGTAAAATTGAACCTCTTGAGTTCACTCACTTTCCATCGCTGCCACCATTACTCTAGTTCATCCATGTCACCTCTTGCCTCAGTGGTCCAGCTCCTTCCTTTACAGGTGAGGAAATTTAGGAGGCTCTTTCTCCTCCTCTCCCCAGGCCCTCACCTTGGCGTGTAGAGGAGGGAACTTTTGCATCCTGCCTCTCTCCTCAGGGGAGTGCTGCTGTGTAAGCTCAGTTCCTCTCTCTGCCCTCTTACTTGTTTCTCTTCCTCTAAAGCAGAGGATTGGTTTAGTCATGTTTTACTGGCGGGCAGGGTTCCTGGTGTGTCCACTCTGTCTTTTTGACATGTTTGTCCCAGGATTCAAAGAACTCTGATCTCACCCCTTGCCTGACCAGGTGGGACATCCTCGAGGTCCTGGGGGTCTAAGGTCTAAATTTGGGGAGGGAGCAGGAGGTCTCTACATTGGCCGCAGTCCAATTTGTGTTTGCCCTTCCAGCTTTGTCAGAGGGCTCTTCCTTTTGGGCGTTAATGGGTACAAAAGCTGCCCATTAGTAAATCTTATACTCTTTTTCCTCTTGTGTGTCTTTCGTGGAGAGGAAAAAAGGCGGGTGTCAGTGTTCTGGCCCCAACCCTACCCCAGACCTCTAAACTTAGAGGCAGAGAGGGTAAGGGGCTCACTCAAAGCTGTGGGGGCTCTTGGCAGATATGGGACTTGAACTGTGGTCTCTTGGCCCAGTGCTGTTTTCTCCACATCTCTCTCTCCTCAAATGAGCAGAGCTCACCTTTGGCGCTCTGCTTGTTGAAAAGAAGATACAGCCATGTGGACACAAAGATAAAAAATGGACTCTGGACCAGAGATACTGTGGTGTCTGAATTTCTAATCTCCCTTGATGTCTTAGTTGCCTCATCTGGAAGCAGGCTTAATCACGGTATCTTCCTCCTAGCGTTATGATGGGCATGAGAAGAGATCATCCATGGAGCGTGCACAGCATAGTGCCTGGCAGAGAGTAAGTGCTCAATAAATGTTACCTATTTTTATTTCCTACCAAATGAAACGATCAAAAGGCTTTCAAGATGGAAAAATCTGGGCCAAGAAAAGGAAAACAGAGTCCAGCAGATGTGAAGTACAAGCCGAGGTGTTTCCCTAATGACCAGTGAGAGCACCAGCTCTGGTTTCAAGGAGCGGTAATTCCCATCTGGAACCCACCTGGGTATTGTAACTCTTCCCTGCTGGCCGTGCGGCCCAGGCTGAATGCTCTCAGTGTATGCGTCTAGAACACCACAGGCGCTAATATCTATAAATAGGGAGGAAGCCAGAAATGAGAGCTCATTAAGTTCTCACTGACTGCTGAAAAGTAAATTAGAAAAAATAAACAGAGCCGAACATTTGTGTAAACCTCAATCTTTTTGATGTTTTTCAATTAGCCGAGCCATTTTTCATGTGAAAAATTAATAGCTGTCATGTGCCACCTGGCTATAGAATCCAGTGACAAATTTGTTTTAATGACCGCTGTCATATCTCTGGAGTTAGCTAGGCGTGACCAGTTACAGGCCATCTGGGGTGGGAGGAGGCAAAAGGGAGGGAGTTGGCCTTTCCCTCTGACGCGCCAGACACTGTGCTGATCTCAGGAGGTACACCATCCATTGAATTTCCTCCAGGGCCTGGTGAAGCCATTATTATCCTCCTTTTATAGATGAGGTTCAGAGAGGTGAAGGAACTTGCCTAAGGTCACACAGTAGATCAGCAGGGCAGTCTGATTCTACAGTCTGTTCTATTAAGCCACACTGCGCAGAGGGAGAAAGATTCAGCAGGAAGGCAGGAGGTGTCTGGGAGGCTCTAGCGGGCAGCCTGAAGCAGGGGTGGGGCTGGAATGAAGTGAAGGCAGTTGAAGTGGGCGGAGTCCAGCTGCAGGAACTCTGGTGTAGGAGATACTTAGGATTCAGTTGGCAGGGAGCTCTCTCTGAATAACAGAGTACCTGCCTCCAAACAGGGGCTCCAGTCACTGGGAGAGGGACAGCAAGAGCAAGGCAGGAGTCAGGCAGGATGTCTGTCCAAGGGGGGCCCTGAGTTAGCAGGTACTCAGCAAACGTTCAGTAAGACCATTGAGCAGTTTATGAGAATAAGACCTTAGAGGCCGACACCGGGGCCGAGGCCCATCTCTGATGCTGGAGCAACCCCATGAGGGTGGGATAGCAGCAAGGACGGCTTTGTGCTGAGGCCACACTTTCAATCTGGGGCTGCCTTTGCTTGGGGGAGTGAGGGAGGCACAGAGCCGGCATGCGCGGTCAGAGACCTCAGCCTGGGCAGAGCTGGAGCAGGGGTGCAGAGCTGGGAGCAGGCAGGGCCTGACCTCCATGACGACAGCCTTCACCGATTGCTGGACGGGCCTCTTTACACTCAGCATCTTTCTTCACGAAACAGCATCAGGAGAAAGACACTACTATCCCTTTTTGTAGATCAAGAAGCAGAAGTTCAGAGAAGTGAGGTAACTTGCTTAAGGACACACAGGGGCCAGCTGACAGAGTAGAAATGCAACCCAAAGACCTGTGTGTGTTCCACCTTCCCCCTCCGTGCCAGCTCCCTGCCATCCCCACGCAAACAGTTGATTACTTTCTCCATCCACTCCTTCCTTCCTGCCCAGAGGTGCAGAAACAGCAGCAGCCCTGGCTCTGATTTCCTGGGCATTCTAACCTGGATGGAGGAGATGGCCTTGGCTGTAGGGACAAATCTGCTGAGGATGGCGCACACGTGGACGTCCCGGACTGAAAGTGGGACCACTGGACCCGACAGTTGCAGCTTATCCTTCCTTTTGGTAACGCACGATTGGGCAAGAGAAGAAAAAGACGCTGCCCAAGCGATCCTTTCATTTCAAAGAGAATTTCTCCAAGGTGCAGGATCAGTGGATGCGATCCCGGCTGTGGCAGGTCTCCGCTCCGGGGAAGGGCAGTTTAGGAACGGCTCTGCCGTGAGGCAGGGGAGGGACCCAGTGACCTCAGCAGGGTTTCTTGCAGCCACAGGTCCTCTCAGGAGTTTTGCTGATTGGTTTGAACTTGACTTTGAACCTGGTAGTAGATAGAGGTGTTAAGGTTTTACAAAGGTCCCTCTTTCTATTTGGTTTCCTTTCTATTTCTAATTACTGAAGTTTAGAATTACTCCGTTTGCCCTTTTGTAGTTTGGTGACTGCTATTTTTTGTTGTTGCTGTTTCTTTTGGCCATTTGAATATTCTTTGATGTCTACACCAGCAGACTCCTGGAATTCACACTCTTCTTCCTGACGTTTCTGGAGAGACGGTACTTGTTCCAGCTCTGGCCTTGCTGGCCGACTGTTAAAAGTCAGTTCTCTCTGTCTCTGTCTCTGTTCCTCTCTCTTTTCAGCATTATCTATCTACCAATTCATCCATTCATCGATTAAGCCATTCGTCTGTCTAACTATCCACCAATTATTCCTCCAGGCATGCCATGGCTCTGTGTTAGCAAAGATTAAGATGCTTGGCTAAAGGATGTAGACCACTCATGCTTCCCGATAGGCATAGAAACCAAAGAGAGTTAAAAGATATAGGGAAAACTCAGTTAATCTCAAACCTCATCTGACTTTATTCTCTTTCTTCCCCTAAAGTGTTCTTTTGTCTGTGTTGGAGACAGAGAAGAAGGAAAATCAGACACGTTGACTGGGGTTCTAGACTCCACCTCTAGAGGGCAGATTTGTAAGTTTGAAGAAAGGAGGGTGGCTACCCAAGGATCCTGAGATCAGGTAGTCAGGGGCCAGAGTGGCTGTGATGCTGCTGCTGGTTGATCCCTCCTGAGTGACCACAGCAGGCCTCTGCGTCTGCGCCCTAGATCCCAGGTGAGGGTTTGGGAATCATTGCTCACCCTTGATCAGCTTGTCCTTCGTCTTTGCCATCGTTCCATACATTCCTAACTCCAATAAATAGTCTTGGAATGGGAAGGTCCTGAAATCCTCTCCAGGCACCGATCTGTCTCTCTTTGTGGCCCTGCAAGAACGCCGGACAAACCTCTGGTGTCCCAGGGCTGTGGTTTCTCTGCTTCCCTCCGTTCTCCCAGAATATTCTGGGTTGAATGAAATCGTGTTGCTTCATCCTTCTATTTCCATCAACACGTGGAAGTGGATTTTATATAATGGCTATTAAAAAAAGTTCTTAAATATTTGAATTCTACTTCAGCAGGTCTGCTGAATTTAAAGCACCATATTGACAAATTTCTTTAATAGTGTCATATCAAAAAATAAAGCTTGATGTTGTAATTTTCTGCAGTAACAAAAAAAGGATATCTCTCTTATAATATGTTGTTTAAGGTTGCGAACTGTCCTTTCTTCAAAGGGATCATTTTAAGAGTGAGGACTTAGAAGTCAGATCCGTTGGGTTCAAATCCTGACTTCACCACCAATTTGCTGTGTTACGATGAGCAAATTGCTTAACCTCCCCCTGCCTCAGTTTTCTTATGTGTAAGATGTAGAAAGAGTGCTAGTAATTACTATGGTTTGGCTAGTGATGCTGTGGATTGGCTTGCTCGATCTCCATGCTGCCCTCCTTCCAGGCTGCCTCCCTGTACTTTAGAGCCTGGAAAGCTAAGTCTACATTTTCCAGATGCCCTTGCAGCCACGGTTCAGAATGCAGTGTAGGGTCTGCTAATCAGAGACATTTGCCTGGGATTTGGAAGGCCGAGTGAGGAGGAGGCACAGACCTTCCTCCTGGCCCTTCTGCTGGTAATCAAGGGTGTGGAGCAGCAAGAGCTTTTGCAGCAACGTTCCGGTATCCTGTCCCCAGCCTCCTGGGATGAGAGGTAGTTATGGGAACAGCAGTGGGGGTGAAGGATCCTTGATCCTAGTTTCCGATGGCTGGCTCACAGCGATGAGCTGTGCTGTGGACTCAGTAGTTCAAGTGTCGGCCTCAGGGGAACACCTCCCAAAGTTGACCAGGTCTTATTGTCCTGGAAATCAGTCTCGGACACCTAGACAGCCCTTCTAATGACTTTGTGGTGCCCAATTTCCTTTATGACATCCCTTCCTGCTTAAAAGACCCGGAGTTGTTCCAGTTTCTTATACTGACCCCCGAGTGATGCAAGTACCTTCCAGGGTTGTTGTGAGAATTCAGGGAGGTCACGAAAGAGCTAAGCGTCAGGGCCTGGCACGTGGTTGCATAGTCAGTGTTTCAGAAACATCAGTTATGATCACCTTTGCTGTTCCCGTTATTCTATTCCAAATTCTTGTCCTCCCCTGGTCCTGGGAGCACAGCTGAAAACAATAGGCAGCCGTCATCTTCCAAAAGGTCTTACAGTCCAGGGGACTTAAAATGAGATTCATTTTTATGAATTGATTTTAATGATCAATAATAGTTCCTTTTATTTACTTATTTATTTATTTTTGAGGAAGATTAGCCCTGAGCTAACATCTGCTGCCAATCCTCCTCTTTTTGCTGAGGAAGATTGTCACTGAGGTAGCATCTTCCTCTACTTTATATGTGGGATGCCTGCCACAGCATGGCTTGATGAGTGGTGTGTAGGTCTGCGCCCAGGATCCAAACCGGCGAACCCTGGGCCCCCAAAGTGGGATCCGTGAACTTAACTGCTACGCCACTGGGCCAGCCCCAGCAGTTCTTTTAAAAAAATACTCCATTCCTTTTTTTGAAAAAATAAAAAGCTGGCCAACCAACATCACCAGGTCCCTCATTTTTTATTTTTTCACGCCTGTGAGTACGGAACGCCTGGGAATCCCCATCCTAGATGGCACCCCAGCCCCTGACACCATACCCTGTTCCCAGAGGCCAGGCCTCACGCTGCTGGGAGCAGCCCATGAGCTTCGGGAACCCAGGGAAGCCGAGAGCTCAGCTCCTCCTTCTGTGACTGCACTTGGCCCGGTGACTGGCAGGAGCAGGTCTCGGGGAAGCAGGATGAATGAATGAACAGCTGGATGCCCTGCCTGACACTGGTTTCCCAGCCCTGCATCTGGGCCAGCATTTCTCAGCTACGCCCAGACATTAGAATCACCTGGGAGCTTTAAAAAATTCTCATGCTCAGGACTCAACTCCATGATTTAATCAGTTTGGGGTGCACCCCTGACCTCTGTATTTTTTAAAGGCCCTTTGATCCCCTGTCTCCCACCAGCAGCCCTACGAATCACTTCCTGCAGGACCCCACAATATAATGATTAGCTGTAGGTATGTAAATCCTATTGGAATCCATTGCAGTGGTCCCAGCGGTCTGCTAAGAAGCAGCAACATCAACCAGTTTGCGTTTAGCCTTCCTTTGTTGTCTCTCCACCCTGAGCGGGGCGGGCGTGACAGGGGGCTGGGTGAAGACCCAGTGACCCGGTGAGTTTGGTGAGAGGTTCCTCCTTCACCCCCTCAGTTCCAGGATCTGCTCTTGGGCTTCTCTGAGGCCGTCCTCCTGACGCCCGCCAAAGAACTTGCTTCATTCTGACTTCCTGGGAGTGACATCCTTGGGAAAGATAGCCTCTGTGCACTCCCCCATCCCTTGGAAACATGTAGACATTTTGCTATTATTGTTTAAAGAATGATTATTGCTGGAACCTTTTGTGCATTCACAATGTAGAGAGAGGAGTAGTTTGGCCAAGAGTCTGTCTGAGTATTTCCATCTTCTTCTGCAGGAGTCTCTGGTTCTGGGGGCTGCCTCCCGCCCGTCCTATGCAGTGTGGTGGGCAGTAGCTGGAATCCATTCCAGTCATTGCAGTCTACGTTTTGCACGTGCTGTGAGGGCGCTGGGGAATCAGAGATGGACAAGAGCCAGTGCCTGCCTTCCAGGCTTTCGCAGCCAAGTCCAAAAGGGCAGCAATGTCACTGCAACCCCAGAAGCATTTATAGGGAAAAGGCAGACTGCGGTTGAACAAAGCTAGACTCTTAAAGGGAGAATGGACATTTGCCAAGTGGAGAGGGAGGGGAAGGGCATGGCTAGCAGAGGAAACAGCCTTGGCAAAGGCACAGAGGCAAGCTGTAGGGCACAAAGCGGGAGCGACAGCAGCAGCGGGAAGAGGCCAGGTCATGAAGGTCCTCCCAGCCAGGCTCAGGAGCTGGGATGTGGTCCTGGGAGAATGGGGAGCCATGGAAGGGTTTAAGCAAGGCAATGACTTACCAGAATTTGCCTAATAGAGGGATTCCAGGCAGGACTGTGTGGCGGAGAGGCACAGTGTTGGATGCAGATCCCCCAGATTCTTATCCTTGCTGTGCTGCGTAAATAACCAACTGTCCTTGGACTAGTCGCCTCGCTTCTTTCACCCTCAGTGTCCTATAAAATGGGCATGATAACAAATTATAATATCCTCCTATCCAGAGGCAGAAATACAGTAGGAAATCTAAAGGAAATGTGTGTCCTTGAGCAGCTGGGCCTATTCTGGGTGCTGGGGTTCGGGGTTTAGAATCCCTTTGAGTGGGACGTGCGAAGTGGGCTGGCTCTGCTCTGTGTGGCAGCAGATGTGAGGCTGCCTAATCCCCTGTACATTCTAAGCCTCCCCACCCCTCACCCCTGCAAGGCTCCTGTCCCCACTGCAGGTGGCTCGTCTCGGGTGCTTTCTAGGGAGAGTGCACTTCCAGGTGGCACATTGCCCTCTCCTCCCCAAAGAGGGATGGGGATAGGCAGGCTCCCCTTTGGCGCCCTCAATGGCATGATTGCCTGCCCTGGTGGGAGGAGGTGGGAAAGTCATGCACATGTGCCCAGAGGAACTTCATGGCCCCAAGGATGCTCAGAACAAAATTGAAGGAAACTGTTTCAAGAAACAGAGGTGGCTTCTTGCTGAGGTCAGTGGTTTGTATTGTCATAAATAGGCCAGGATGGTGTGGAGAGGCCTGGTGGGCAGCTCTAAGGAGAGGGTGGGTGGAGCTGAAACCATCCTAGTCACTTGTGCCTGCATGAGGCAGTCAAGAATTTCCTCATTCCGAGTTCTTGTCTTGACACCTGTTTGCTGTGTGATCTTAGAAAAGTCCCGCAACCTTTCTGGCATTTGTTTCTTTATTTGCAAACAGGGGTTTTGAGATCCTTCGTAGTTCTAAAATTCTGTGGTGTTAATAACTACACTAGGGGCTGGCCCCATGGCCGAGTGGTAAGTCCATATCCTCCACTTGGGCAGCCCAGGGTTTTGCCAGTTTGAATCCTGGGCACAGACATGGCCCTGCTCATCAGGCCATGCTGAGGTGGCGTCCCACACAGCAGAGCCAGAAGGACCTACAACTAGAATATACAAGTATGTACTGGGGGCTTTGGGGAGAAGAAGGGGGGGGGAAAAAAAAAAGAAGAAGATTGGCAACAGATGTTAGCTCAGGGCCCATCTTAAAAAAAAAAAAAAAGACACAAGTTAATATCTGGTAATTGGAAATAACAACTGGACTTTAGTAATAAGAAATTATACTTGAATCAAGTAACTGGAAATACTGAAACAATTTATTTTAATATGTTCTAGGGTTCTGACTTTACATTATTTCCGGTTCACCTCCCCCAGTCCTCTCAAAGGCCTCTAATTAGCTCATAGGCCTTTGGGATGATGGTGATCGAACCCAACTTATGTGAGATGCATTCAGGCCCAAGATGGAGGGAGTCTTGGCTTAGTGGTCCTCAAGCTCTAGCAGGCATTAGTGTAAAAATGCCCAATACTTGAGGGGGCCTGAGGGAGACCCCTACTGTATTAGTCTGCCAGGGCTGCCATGACAAAATACCACGGACTGGGTGGTTTCAAAAATAGAAATTTATTGCTCACAGTCCTGGAGGCTGGAAGTCCAAGATCAAGGTACCTGCAGGGCTGGTTTCCCCTGAAGGCTCTGTCCTTGACTTGTCTCTACATTCTCCCTGTGTCCTCACATGGCCCTTCCTCTGTGGGCCCTCTCCTGGTCTCTCCCTCTTCTTAGAAGGACACCAGTCCTATTGGGTTAGGTCCCCACCCTCATGACCTCATTTAAGCTGAAGTCCCTCCTTAAAGGTCTCATCTCCAGGTGCAGTCACATTGCGGGTTAGGGCTTCAACCTATGAATTCTCAGGGCACACATTCAGTCCATAACACTTATAACCCCCAAATTCTAGCATTGTGGGGAAGTAGAATTGAAGCCAGATGATCTGAGTTCAAGTTGCCTCCTTCCCTGACCCCACACTGCTCTTGGGCTAGCTCCTCCCCTTTCTGGGCCTGCTTTTTATTTATTTTGATTTGATTTGATTTTACTTTTTCTGGTGAGGAGGATTGGCCCCGAGCTAATGTTTGTTGCCAATCTTCCTCTTTTTGTTTGAGGAAGATTGGCCCTGAGCTAACATCTATGCCGATCTTCCTCTATTGTGTACGTGGGACGCCGCCACAGCATAGCTTGATGAGCAGTGCGTAGGTTTGTGACCAGGATCTGAACCCTTGAACTGTGGGCTGCCAAAGTGGAGCACACAGACTTAACCACTACACCACCAAGCTGGCCCCTAGGGCCCGCCTTTTAGAGTGAAATGACAGGGTTTGAGCAGAAGTCCCCTCTGGCTGAGCCATTCTAGGTTCCTAAGGGTCAGGACACAGTCTAAGGAAGGGGAGCCCAGCAGGTTCCATGTCTGTGCAGCGCAGATGTCACGGCAGGGTCCACATGTGGGCTTATGTGAGTGCCGTCCAGGGTTGCTGCCCTGCAGGGTTTCTGGGTATGATTTTTTATGACAAAACAACATTTTTCTCTTTGCATCGACTTCGATGGCAAGATCCCTGCTGCCACACCCTTTTGGGATTCCTTTCACGTGCTCATAGCTTGATGGCTTGAGAGGACCACTCCCCATCAACCCAGCTGGGACTTGATAATCTTACAGAGACCAGTGAATGATGCACTTCCCAGGAATCCTAGTGTGGTGGGACAAGCTGCGGGCTGAGGGTCAGAAGTCTTGGGTCCCAGGTCTGTTACAAGATTCAGCAGCTCCTCCTGGCTCCCTACCTGTAAAATGATTTAGGGTGAGCTCACTGACTTCTCGGCAACAGGGATGGGAGATGGTTTGTTTTTTTCAAAATTTTTTTCTGGCTTTATTTGCATATAATTGACATATAACACTGTGTGAGTTTAAGGTGTTCAACATGCTGATCTGATACACTTATATATTGCAAAATGCTTGCCACTGTAGAGTCAGCTAACGCCTCCACCACATCACATAGCTACCATTTCTTTTTTATGGTGAGAACATTTAAGATTTACTCTCTTAGCACCTTTCCAATATATAATACAGTATTATTAACTATAATCACCATGCTGTACATTAGATCCCCAGAACTTACTCCTCTTATAACTGGAAGTTTGCACTCTCATCTCCCCAACCTCCCAGGCCCTGGTAATCACCATTCTACTCTCTGTTTCTTTGAGTTCAGCTTTTTTAGATTCTGGTACCAGCCCTGATACTGGTTTCCCTACATTAAACCCAGCATATGTGGGGTTAAAACAAAAGTGCTCATTCCCTGCTTACTCCCTGGCTTCCTGGCTCCAGGATCCACTATCCTCCCTGGAGACAAATGGCCAAGGATAACTACCTGGATTTGTTATCTTCTCCCCACAAGGAGCTACAGGCTGGTGGGAAAGCTGCTGAACAGCAAGGTCACGGGCTCCCTCCTCTCTGCAAGCAGTCTCAAGGCCAAAGACAGGCTGGTGGGAAAGCTCTGACCAGCAAGGCCATATGCTCCCCCTCCTCTCTCTAAAACCCCAAATAAAAACTCTTCCTTTTAGCTTTTCAGGGAGTTTGGGATTTCAGTGTTAGCTGCCCTTTCTCCTTGCTCAGTGCTGTGCAATAATAAAATTCCTGCTTTCTTCCACCACACCCGGTGTCAACGGGTGCTCAACGGGTGAGCAAACTTGCTTCAGGTTAGATATCACTTCCACATATAAGTGAGATCATACAGTATTTGTCTTTCTCTCTCTGGCTTATTTCACTTAACATAATGCCCTCAAGGTCCATCCACGTTGTTGCAAATGGCAGGATTTCCTTCTTTCTCATGGCTGAGTCATATTCCTTTGTGTATATATATGTATGTATATATACACCACATCTTCTTTAGCCATTCATCCATTGGCAGACACTTAGGTTGTTTCCACGTCTTGGCTCTTGTGCGTAACGCTGCAGTGAATGTGGGGGTGCAGACAGGGAGGGAGTTTTGAGTCCCCTTCTGGCATGGATGTCTTAGGATTCTTCATGCCCTCTAAGAGCAATTCTTTGCTTTTCATATTCAAATAGACTTGCCCTTGCATCTCTTTTCTCTTTTACCCCATCCAGTTGGCATCACTCAAAGTTCCTTTTAAGATTTTATGACTTTTCTGAAATTATTTTCCAAGTCTGACTAGCTCTTTGATCCAGCCTTTGTGTTTTCCTTTGGCACTGCGGGTAGGAGGCAAGCGGGCCGCGCTGGGGGCAGGCTTCCTTCTGGGCCACTGACAGTTGCTGTGGCCGTGCAGGGCTATCATTACTGTCATCCTCTCTGCACAGGCAGAGTTAGGTTTTGATCACCTTACTCTGGTTTGAGAGCTGTTGTCTGGTTGCTCACGGAACAAATGCTTTGAGTTTCTTCCTGTGTCACCCTGCAAAGAATTTTCCCTGCTACTTCACGCTGGACCCTAAGCTCCCTGAACGAATCGGCAGCTGTAACGCTGTTGTGTTTGAGTGCTGACAAAGGACCAGGAGATCAGAAATTGGGGTCCAGGAGATGGGAGCCCTCCTTTCTCTATATTTCCTATCTGTAGAGACTCTTACACTTTAGCGTCTTAATCCTTGAACCTGATTTGTAGTCCTCTCTCAGGGCTGCCATAACAGAACACCACAAACTGGGTGGCTTAAGACAGTAGAAATCAGGGTGTCCCAGGGCCAAGATCCCTCTGAAAGCTTAGGAGAGACCCCCTCTTTGCCTCTTCCTACCTTCTCGTGGTTTGTGGCAATCGGCGTTCCTCGGCTTGCAGATGCCTCACTCCAATCTCTGCCTCCTTTCCCGCATGGCCTTCTCCCCTCACGTGTCTGGGTGTTTCCTGATAAAGACACCAGACATTTTGGATTAAGGGTCTATTCTCCTCCAGTATGACCCCATTTTAACTAATTACACCTGCAATGACTCTGTTACCAAATAAGGTCACATTTTATGATACTGGGGGTTAGGACTTTGATTTTTTTTTTTTTTTTTGGTAGGGGAAGACAATTTAATACATAACATCACTATAAGTGAGATCCTGATTTTTATAGATGAGAAAACAGGCTCAGAGAATTTCGTGACTCCTATAAATTCATACATACGGCAAGTAGCAGAGTCAGAATTCGGGGTGTAACTCACCCGGTTCTGATGCCCACATGTTCCTTACTATAACAGGGCATTTCTACTCACAGCCTCTGGATCACCTGGATCAGAAGCACCTGGGGCAAGGGGTGCTTGTTTCACACACCTGGGCACAGGGAAACTGCATTTTTAGTGAGCTGCCCAGATGCTTCTGAGGCATGCAAAAACTAGGGAACTCCTGCATTACATCTTGGTTCCCGTCTCGGGCTGAGGGAGGTGGTGAGTTGAAGAGCTGCTGGCTGTCCAGATGGGAAGTGGTGGGTGGATGAGTATAAGAGCCAAGGTCTAAACCGGTGGTTCTCGCTCTCTACTGTGAACATGTACCATCCAGGGATCTTGTTAAAATGCAGATTCAGATTCAAGAGGTCTCGGGTGGGAGCTGTGTTTCTGCATTTTTAACAAGCTCCCAGGCCATGTTGATGCTGAGTTTCCACGGACCACACTTTGATTCGTGGGGCTTTAACAGGCTGTCCTAGATGAGACATGGAGGGTGATGAACCAAGTGTGGATTCTCCATCCTGGCTGCAGTTTCGGACCCCTGGTGAATTTTTGACGTACCAATCTCCAGGGGCCATCCCTAGAGAGTGTTGGTATTTTGTAAAAGCTCCTCAGGTAATTCCATTGTGTGGCCAAGGTTAGGAAACACTACTGTGAAGCAAGATGAGGGACATAAGAACACCCATGTAGAAGCGGGCGTCGGCTTTTCCCTTGCCCTGTACGACTTCCTTTGGAAAGTCTCTGTCTCACCCCACTGACTTGCTGCTGCTAATCCCGCAGCTGGATTCAGAGCCAAGGAATGAGGTCTAGTTCACCTGCCTGGAGGGGATGGGGTGAGGGGCTGTCCCTGTGCCCTGCTAGTGTTTACGCCAGACCATGGGGTGCTGAGCTGCAGGCTGATGGGGGTGTGAGTTTTCCCAGGGGCCCTGGAACTCAGACTGTTGTTCTTTCCTAGCTGGAGTTCAAATCCCTGACTTCCTCTTTTAAAGTATCCCCTCCCTCGTCTACCAGCCCTTTACTCTCCAACTCACTTCCCTCCTCCAGCCATTGGACGGCTTCTCTGATGAGCCCACCACACCCAAGCAGTTCACACTGGGTAGGGTCCGCTCCAGTGGGCAGTGTATGGGTTGTGTTTGTTTGACTTCTGTCCCTAACAACCCCTCCCCACTTTGACCTGGATTTGACCGTCATATTAAACTGTCTCTGGGGCCCTGTAGTGGGAGGTAGTTTAGAGCAGCAGTTAAAAGCTTTGGCTTCAGGCCAATCTGAGGTTTCTGCCCAGCTCTGCCTCCCTCTAGGCTGTGGTCTTGGGGTAGCTTTTTAACCTGTGTCTCAGTCTCCTCATCTGTAAAATGGAGCTGAACAGTAGTTTCTATCTCACAGGGATAATGAGAATTGAACAGGAGGATTTATGGAAAGCATCTAGGACGGTGCCTGCACATGTAAACGTGTCTTCATAGCGAAAGTCTCCGGAACCTGGGTGACGCTGACAGCAAGGGCCCTCTGCTGCCCAGGGCTCAGGACCCTGCTGGTCTGCCTCTGTCCCAAGAAAAGGGCAAAATGGGCAGGTTTGAAAAGAGTCGTTGGGTCAACTCATTCCTCATGTGATCCGTCTGTTCTTTTCTATTCTTCTCTCTTATCTGCTCTTAATTTTTTTTTTAAACCACACTTCTGGAGTAAATTGAATTGTCATTCAATGAGACAATATGATGCAGTGGTTGAGAACAGGGCCCCTCTGGAGCCCACTACCTGGCCTTGCAATGGCTCTTTAGGAGCTATGTCGGCTTGGGCAAATTTCTAACGTCTCTGCATCTCAGCTTCCTCATCTGTGGAACGAGGATAATAACAGGACATGTCTTCTAGGGGTGCTGAGACAGTGCAGGGAAAGTACATAGGACAGAGCCTGGCACAAAGACAATATTCAGTCTCTATGACTTATTGTTGACCACAAACCCTATGTTATGAGACTTCCCATCTCTTTTAATCCTAGAACTACCCTGTGAGGTAGGAGGTGTTATCTCATTTCACAGATGAGGAAATGGAGGCTCAGAGATTTGGGAACTGGCCCAAGGTCATAGAACTAGTGAATGGTAGAGCCAAGATTTGAACCTTGGACTTTTAACTAAAAATTCTGAGGTCTTTCTTCTCTGGGAGTTCTTAATCTGGGGACCAAGAACACCTGGTGGATTATCTGTAGGTTTCATTGGTTTTGGGAACCCTTTGGAATTGTTTCAGAATTGGGTGTTTGTATTTTGGGGGCAAAGTCCATAGCTTTCTTTAGATGCATGGAATGAATCAGTGCATTATGCCAACTTTCTTATAAGATGCAAAAATTGTTTAATTAACTCCAAATATATGAAACTGCCATTGCTGAGATCATGCAAATAATTGAGCTCTAATGCAGCCGGATTTCTAGAATTAATAATTTCTGCATTCATATTCAACGCACATCACACTAGCGCCTCTAGTGCCATTTTGGTCTCAGTGGCTTCTGAGAAGGATAGGATGGTCCAGACACCTGGACCAGTCACCCCCTGGAGTCCTGGGCTTCAATCTCAGCTCTGCTTCCACCCCCCAGGACTTTATCTCCCTTGCCTGTAAAGCGTGGGGATTGCCCAGATGGTCTTTGAGTCTCCCCTGACCTTCACGGGTCATTTTGCTGACGTCTTTCTTATATGAAGTCAAGATGAAGATCAGGAGTCTCCTTTCTTAATCAAGGTGCAGGCACATTTTGGGTAGATGGGGTAACACAGCCAGTCAGACATTCATTTGCTACATCTGGGGATGAGCGAAGTTGAGTGGGAGCCTCATGCATAACTCCTCCTCTCTTTTCCCCCTCTATGGTCACCACTGAGGACTGTAGGGTTAGAGTTGGGATAGGCCATGGAGGTAGCTCTTAGTTTATCCTCTCATGCTCCTGAGCAGCCTGAGGCCTCAAGGTGGGGAGTGCCTTCCACAAGGTCACGTGGCTAGGAAGTGGTTGGACTGGGACTGGGACTTGAACCCAGGTTTTCAGACTCCAATTCCAATATCTGTACAAAGCCAAACTAGGACACAAAGAGACCTAGGGATCCTGTCAGGACTACCCAGGTGTGGCGAATCTGTGGGCTCGGGGGATCCTGGGACACATTTCTAGGAATGCTGTGCTCTCCCCTCCCAGAGCCTCATCATGGACGTAGCCTTCCACTCATTGGAGGAGGAGAGGCGAGGATGGAAGGGGAATATTGGTCCCAGGGTATGTGCCCCTATCCTGGACAAGGGGCAGTGTCGATGCCTTCAGCCCCCTGGGGCTCTGACCTAAGGCTGGCCATTGTTGACAGCAAACTCCAGGCTGCCAGCTTCCTTCTTCAAAGGGCCCCCAAGGGGGATTGGACATAGGCTGTCATGCTCCATTCCTAGGTGGCAGATGCCAGAGTTAAGGGAGAAAAGACCCCACTAGGAGCTTTCCTTCCATCCCTGTGACTGTTCTCAGGGCCTCCCTCCCTTTGGAAGCTCTGGGTCCACTCTTCACATTCTGAGGGGGGAGCTGGGGAGCTGGAAAACATGCTGGCCCTGTCGGTCAGCTCCGCATCACTTGGTCATCTCACCCACAGATCAGGGTGGGAATGGATCCAGCCTTCTGCTTCTGGGTTCGGGGTGGTCAGAGCCAGGGCAGGTTCCACTTGGGGCTGGGAGGAGGCCAGCATGGCAGTCAGGCACAGGGAAGTGGGTGAGGGTGCTGAGGAGGTGGGGTACGTGAGATGTGTTTCACAATGACAGGAATGAGCCTTGAATTCTTTCATCTTCCTCAGCGGCTTCGAAGCCCCTGGATGGAGCACTGCATGGGCACTGATAGACTCTCTACCAGAGCGTTATTCCCTGATCCTTTGTCTCACATCACTCTGGTTATCCTGCATCTGCTCTGACAGTCAACAAACACTTGCTGAGCACCTACTGGGTGCCCGTAAAGGAGACCCAGGCAAGGCCAGTTGCTTCAGTTGAACGCAAAGGAGGGAGGGATGAATTTTGTCGGAGGGATGTCAGAGAGCTTTCCAGGGGTAATGATTTTGTTTGCTTTTTTGTTGGGCTTTGGTGTTTCTCAAGGATTTCTTGATGTAAAAAATGGAGAAGGATTTCCAAGTAGAGGGAACAGCTTGACTGAAGGCATGAGCTTATTCAGAGAAGGGGGTGCAGACTGGGGTGGCTAAGGCCAGAGAGTGTGGGCCCTCGTACGTCACGCAAGGCATCTTAGGCTTCACTCTTTAGTGACAGGGGGCCAGGGAAGGGTTTTAAGTAAGAAAGCAGCAAGGTTGGCTCTGTTTTGGAGAAAATTCAGTCACTTTGGTGGCTGCTACAGACTGAATATCTGCATCTCCCTCAGATTTACATGTTGAAAGCTAATCCCCAGGTGATGGTATTTGGAGCTGGGGCCTTCGGGCAAAGCCCTCGTGAATGGGATTAGTGTTCTTATGAGAGAGACCCCAGCAAGCCACCTCACCCCTTCAGTGACGTGAGAACACAGCAAGAAGAAGGCTATGAATGCGGCCGTGGGTTCTCATCAGAACCAACCATGCGGACACCCTGATCTCAGACTTTCAACCTCCAGAACCATGAGGAAGAAATTTCTGTTATTTATAAGCCCCCCAGGCTGTGGTGGTTTGTTATATCAGCCAGAACTAAGACAGTGGCTGTGGAGGCAATAGATTGTAGAGAAGAGACCTGAGAGAGAGGGTCGCTCCTGCAGCCGTCACGGTTTCCTGGGTGATCTGTGATGCCTATTTCTTAACACGACTCTTTGAAGAAGCTAGGGTTACCTCTTTGAAATGAACTAACCAACCAACTAACCAACCCATCCCCTCTCCCCAGTTTCATAAGGATTCTAGATGGCCAAGATTTTACTCTCTTTGGTGCTTGTTAAAGGATGTAAGGATTAAAAAGCAAACTTCAAATTGCCCCTGGGGTTCCTTGGCTAGACTGAATGTGGGTGGTGCCTGGATGTGGAAAATCCTTGAAGTTCTTTGGAAATAACAGGAAAATGGGTTCATTATTACTTTCCCTTTGCTCTAAGCACAGGGTCAGTCGAAAGAGCTTGGGGGTCAGAAGTGTGGATCCTGGAGTTAAACCCCGGGTCAGCTACTTCCTAGCTATGAGCCCCTGGATTAGTTTCTTTGTCTTCCTGACCCTCAGTTTACCTAACTGCAAAGTGGCGATAATAATATCTAACCCAGAGAATGAAATGACAGGTGCGTCTAGGATATTTTCTGCAGGCATTGGGTAAGAGCTAGTCTGTCGATAGGAAGCAGGAATTCTGCCAGTGACTTCACAGTGTGGGGCATCTCCAGGGAGTGGCTCTCCAGGCCTGGCCTTCCAGGCCCACCTGCCAGTCACTTATTCCTTTAGTCCATGTGAGTGGGCATCCATGTCAAGCCAGGCTCAGAAAGAGGAGCTGGGACGACAGAATGTGAGAACCAGCATCTGCCCTTAGGGGACGCAGAGATTTGTGCCAGCAGCAGCATGGGCTTTTTCTCCTAATTCTGCTTCTCCCTGGTTGGTTATTAGCACTCTTATTCCTCCTGAGTGGGAACTGCTACTGCTAGGGGCAGCATCCCTGGGGGCATGCTGGCAGCAGGGGCTTAAGAACCAGCCAGGAGATGCACCTGTGGACCCAGGAGGATTCAGCTCCTTTTCTCTCCAATGATGGGTTCACTATCCCTGTCCTTCTCACCGCCCATACTGGTTTCTTTTTAATGTAAAAAGTAACATGCATGGTTACATATCTTCTCCTAAAATTATATCTTGCTATCTGCCTGTTCCTCCATCCATCATAATAATGGCTAACATGTGAAGCTTTTCCCTCACTGTCCCGAGTCTTTCAGAGTTGAGTCTCTCACTGTGAGAGAGATGCCACTATTGTCTCTGTTTTTAAGAAGAGAAAATGAGATATGCAGATGTTGAGTAATTTGCCCACGGTCATATATTAGGAAGTGGCAGAGCCAGCCAGGATCGCCTGCAGTTGGGCCCCAGAGCCCAAGCAGTGAACCCCTAGAAGCTACACAGCTTCTCTGCTTGTGGATGGCACCGAGACACGCCCGTGGTGACTGGCCCCGAGTACTAACGCTGGCTATTTCTGAGTGGCTGGATTTGGGGTGATTTGTGACTGTCTTCTTCAAAGTCTTCAGTAGTGTTTTAATTTTTAAATGATGCGCATGTACCATTTTTATAACAATGAAATAAATTAAAAGAGCTAGTCGCAGAGAATCCCCAAAGCATATGGTTTGCAAGAGACTAGACGGGAAACAGGGGTTTGTTTGTTTTTGGTCAGGCAAAGGGAAGGGCTTTGAGAGGCAGTCGGAGGAAGCCACTTTGATCTTGACCGTCATCGTCTGGTGCTCCTAGGACACTGACGGTGGTTGGGATGCTTTACGGCCTCACACTTCCTCTGCCACTAGATGGCAGTCACAGCACAACGATGGACTGGCTTGCAGCCTCCTTGAAGAGACTTGAGTGCCTGTCTCCTGACTACAGAGATGCCTCCTGGTACACAGTGGGAGGAAGGGGCTTTTAGAGAGAGATAGTAAAGCCCACATCCCCTGCCTACCCAAACCCCAGGCAGCCAGGCCGTCGTATTCAGATGGCTTCTGGCGCTGTACCCCACAGCTCTCCCCAAAACAGGGCTGCATCATCCACTTTGCTTTCTAATGAAAGAGACATAGAGACAAAATGACATAGAGGTTTCCGGGCTTGGGATGTGCACCGCCAAGCCTGAAGAATAAGTTGTTTCTAATCTGTGTGCTTATTTATCCTGTGATAATGTAGATTCTTTTTGCTCCACAGAAAGAAATTGGTGCTGGCCTTTCGGGTGCAGAGGCTACAAGACAAGTCCCAGAACAGGAAGCTGGCAGCCTTCACAGGGGTCTTTCCAGGTGAGTGGCTAGGAAGGGCAGCTTCAATGGAGGCCCAGCTTTGGGGCCAATCCCTAGGGAGGAAGACTGCCAAGAACAAGACTGGGTCCTGGTCCCTGTGATGACACTGGGGAAGAGCACAGGTGACTGGGGAGGGAACGTTGGAGTGGGGGCCACTGCATTTCTACCCCTTGAGATGCCCAATAGGGACTGGACTCAGGCGTGGAAGCAGGGGCAGGACTCCTGTGTCAGTTATTTGCTAGCTGCTGTAACAGATGCAACTTCAAATGCTGGTGACTTAGGACAACAGAAGTTCATTTCCTGCTCGTGTAATGTTTGAGCTGGGTGATCCTGACCAGCAAGCAGGCAGCTCTTCTCCAAGTGGTGATTCGGGGACCCAGGCTCCTTCTAGCTTGTGGCTCTGCCATTTTCAACACGTGACTTATGAGCACTCTTAGAAGAAAAGGAAAGAGCATGGAAGAGCATGCATGAGAGGTTTTAAGGGCCAGGCCCAGCAAGGGTGGAGACGTCGCTCCCACCTCTATTCCATTGGCCAGAAATGAGTTGCATGGCCACGCCTAACTACAAGGAGGCTAGGAGATGTGGTCCTGTGTGTGCCCAGGAGGACGAAGACGTGGATTTTGTGTATAATTAGCCAGTCCCTGCCCCAAGGCTCATTATTGAAATAGCTGGACTATAGAGTTTATCCCAAAGAAATAATTAGATTTGCATACAAATTTGTGCAGGAAGATGTTCATTTCTCTGTTCTCATAAAAGTAAATATTTAGAATCAACTTAAATATTTAGCAATAAGAGATAAAGGGCTTATGGTCTATTTACACAAAGGAATTCTATGCTGCCACTAAAAATCATGCTGTCGAAGGATGAATTTTGGCCCCACAGTTGTCAGAGTGCTTTATTAAGTAGTAATCCCAGGAGGCCCAGGACTCATGTAAGGCAAGAATAAAATACAATCAGACATTAGCTATTTTCATTTAAATGTTATACCACTTAGAGTCATATACAAAATATTTACTTTAAATATAATGCTTTAGAATATTCTCTCTGCATTTTTAAGAACACATTTCCTCAAAAGCAAAATGCACAACTGAATTATACTGCAGACCTTGTGGGAGACTGTTTCATCCTCTTCTTATCTCCCTGGTTCAGTGTCTGGCTCCCACCCTGACCATCAGCCTCGCGGGGCAGAGACTCTGTCAGGCTTCTTTACTGTGCTGCACACAGTGCGGGGCCGATAAAAGGCATTTGGTAAATATTTATTGACTAAAGTTCAGTTGAATAGGATGACGTCAAATGAAAAAACAGCTTGAGTGAAAAAAGCAAGAAAAACCTCCAAACATTCAGTATGATACCAGTTACCTAAAAAGAAGTTCATAGAGGCATTCAAAAAGACTGCAGAACAGCATTGTGTCATGTTCTTTCCTTTACAATTGTCTCTATTTTCCATCGTTTTCACAGCGGATCATTTATATAATCATTCACATCTATTGTTTGCATAGTCACGATGAAAAGAAACAGTTGTTCTTAAAAGAGACGCTGTAGGGACCAGAAATGCGACTCTGAGTCTGTATCCAATACCTCCTGGCAATATGGGGAGGTGTGGGGAGCTACTGAAATCACTGATGCTCAGACCCTTAGTCTGTGAGCTGGGGCAGAGCCCAGCCTGAAGCTGGGGAGCTGAGGAGCTGGGGGCACGGAGGCGGGGGCCTGGGAGGGGAGCTGACACTTCTCTCTTGGGTGTGCATCCTGAGACCTTCTTGATGTTCCCCTGGAAGTGTGAGCATGTCCCTCATCTGTGCTGAGAGTAGTGGTTTAGCCTCTGGGAAGAAGTGTGGGGTGGAGGAGATGCCATCACAGCAGCACAGGCTGGGCAGTTGGTTCTGTATCCCTTCTGGGAGCGTCCCCACCCTCCCCAGGTTGCCAGATAAAATACAAGATGCCCAGTTAAATTTGAATTTCAGATAAACAGCAAATCATATTTTAGTATAAATATGTCCCAAGTATTACACATTTTACATAACTCTACCAAGCTCCAGAGCCTTGAATTGGTGAAACCTCCTGCTTTGTAAGAAGGGAGGAGTTGTATAAGCCCCTATCATAGTTGGGACCCTAAAACCAGTCAAATTAGCCTCCTGACCCCCTCTGTCCGCCTCCTTTTCCTCTTCTCAACTTCTGCCTTCCTCCTGCAAGACAGCCAGCAGCCGCGTCTAAACCCAGGGCTGCATGGCCAGCCTCAGGCGTGTTGCTTCAGGGTGTTTCCCCTGAAAAAGCCCTCCTGGGGCAAATCGGACCTGCAGACTCTTCTAGGTGCCTTTGCAGGGCTCACTCCCCTTGGCAGCCGCTTTCTTCTGGTGACTCTGCCCCTTGTTGGGCTGCCACCTCCCAGGTCTCTCTTTCCCTGGGTCCTCAACAAAGTTGCAAGGCTCCCGGCTTCTCCCTGAGCCTCTTCTGCCTGAAAGCATCTTGTTGCCTTTTGGAGGTTTTCTCAAGACTGCCCACATCTCTAGGGGAACAGATCTGGATAAAAATGACAAGCATTTTCATTGTCATACATTTCCTAGACATTTAAAAACATTTGCAAGAGCCATCCTGTGGTGTGCTGGCACTGAGTGGGGCCTAGCAAGGGAGCAAGGGAGGTGGAGGGAGAGAGAAGCCAGGGAAAGATGTTTCCAGGCTGAGAAGCCAGGGATGGAGTCGCCGGCTGGGCTTGAGGCCGGGAAGACTTCACACTTCGAAGCAGAGTGTGGGTGGAGTCCATGCGAGGAGACAGAGGCAGAGAACAGGATAATCTCGCCAGCAAATGAGGCAAACAGGGGTTCAGAGGCGAACATGGAAGGGTCTGATTTGAGTCCAGCAGATGATGCACTGGGACGGCCAGCTGTCTGCCCTCCTGCCTAGCTGCCAGGTACCAGTGTAATTGGGAGCAAGGCCTGCCTCTCTCAGGCCCGCTTGTCAAATAAAAACCAAATCGTTCTTTTGGGTTGCTTGTTGATTTTGAAAAGCAAGTCTTCAGAGCAGGGTTGTGAATAAATCATCAATGAATATGGGATTTTCCATTTTTCAAGACAGTAGTTCGAACCAAGTGAAGTTGCCAATACTTCTCTGCTTTGGACCTACAAAAAGATTGGTTTATATGCCATGATCATCAAACTACACACACACAGATGCACGCATGCACATAAGCATGTATTCCCATGCACAGATCGACTTTTGTTACCTGGGGTTGGCAAATTGGCTCAGAATGACCAGCCCTGTCACAGGCAACTGCTGCTGCTGACAGCGTGACAGAATGTCTCCCGGAGTTTTCCTTGGAATTTTAAATTGAATTGAACAAGTTTGCACAATATCTCTGCTTACTCAGTGCTGCCTTCTTCCGGAGAAAGTGCTTTGCTTCTGGTTTCTCCAAGAGACCTCACAGCCTTGGTGGAACATACCCCTCAGCCTGTCCCAGCAAGTCAGGGAGAGTCCTGCTGGGGTCAAGTTCTCTTTGCTGCAAAGCCTGTGGTAGTTTTGGAAATGTCAGCCACACCCTGAATTGTTGTGTGTATTGCTGTTGTCAACTTGTATATTAGCTGTAACTGTCTGGGGCCGCCTGATCCTTCTGCTTGTCAAAAGGCCTCCTGGATTCTGTGCTTTTCAACCATTGTCCTATGCCTGTGACCCTGTGACCTCCTGAGATGTTCACATGTGAGAAGGAAAACAGAAGGAGACTAGATGTCCCTGAGAATGTGGGCAGCATGTGGAAACCCCACCCAGGATGGTAAAGCAGGTTCAAGGCCTGTGCCAGTTAAAACAGCAGGTGGCACAAAGTTTCAGTGAGACTGAAAGTAGATGACCTGGACAAGTCCAGAAACCTGGGGAGGAGAGTGTTTGGCCTATGAGTATTCATGTGGAATGCAGTCTGTTGTGATGGGGTGATATCTTCTTTAACTGTCCTAACATAGGTCCTTTATTTGCTAGCTGTGTGACCTTAGGCAAGTTACTCAGACCCTCTGAGCCTCAGTTTTCTCTTCTGTAAAATAGGGAGAATAACTCTTACCTCATGGGGTGGCAGTAAGCATCTGACGAAGAAAGATGAGAAAGGTAAACTGTGAAAGCTGCATGTAAATGTCACATGAGCTGAACAGTGAGAATTCCCTTTGTGGAGGGCAGTTGAGGGAGGGAAGAGGTAGTTTCTCTGAGACTTTGAGAATCAGACCATCAGAGAATGAACCCACTAGCCTACGAGGAAGAATGGACTGCAGTTCTGGGGGAGTGGACAGGAAGGGAGCTAGGTTGCTAGGGAACCAGACTGAGTCTTGCTGGGATGAAGTATGCGATGCAGGATGCCAGATGTTCATGATCAATTTGGACTCTTCTGAGCTGCCAGTGACTGAGGGTTCCCCCTGCACTGCCAGAACCCTTGTGTGGCTTCAGCCTGCTATTCTCTCAGGGCTCTAGAAACATAGAGGGCCCAGGAGTATCTCCCTTATAGACTATTCTTCAAGGGCTTAGAGACAGTATGTTGTCGTGTAGTGTTTTCCAAGCATCAATGGCCATACAACGCTTTAGACATCATAATGTAGCAATGTACAGCAACAGCAGTTTGAGCATAAATGTTCAATAATCAGCATTGAAATCTTGAATATACACAGAAATTACAGGACAAAGTACCTGCCATAACCTGTGATTTTCTAAGAGATGCTTCTGCTAGGAGCTCCATGGTACCTGGTACTTACCCGTCACAGCACTTGGCCTCCTTGCAAAGACAGAATCTTAAATAAAAGTGATGGAACACAACCCAAAGTAGCTTAAGCCAAAAAAAGAAGAGAATTTCTTGGCTCAATTACTGGAAACATCAGTGCGGCAGCTAATTTTAAGGCTCTGTGTGTCTCTCTCCTTCTCTCAGTTTCTTGGACCTGTTATCTCCACTGACGGCAAGATGGCCATCAGCATTCCATACTTGCATCCTACCAGTGGCTTAGCAACACCAGCGGAAAGACAGGGTCTTTCGGGATAGCAATGGCAGAAAAGTTCCAGGGAGACTCTGATGGGCTTGTCTGTGGTCTCATGGCTATTCCTGAACCAATCATTGTGGCCAGGAGGATGGGGTTTCCTGGTTGACCTTTTGGAAAGAGTGGGTGGAATCGGCCTCCTTTCTGTATCACAGAGAAGGCATTCCCTGTTGGAAAGGGGAGTTCTACTGCTGGAAGAAAGGGAGGAGTAGGGTGCTGGAGGGCAAAAACAATGAGCCCCTCCTGCAGTACTTTAATGCCACAGCTCGTGAATTGTCTACTGCTAGCTCTCCCAGGCAAGGACTGTGTCTGTCTCACTCACCACAGTACCCTCAGCATAGCACTTGGCACAGAGTCAATGCTTAATACATGTTTGTTGAATTGATGGACAAATGAACAAATGAATGAGATACTTCAGCAAGTTAAGTTGGTAAATTCTGCATCTTTAATGAGACTTCCTTTTATTCGTAGGTATAACATATGGTTTCTTTTTTTTAGAAAATTGAGATGAAATTTACGTAACATAAAATTAATCATCTGAAAGTGTACAATTCAGTGGTATCTAGTACATTCCCAATGTTGTGCAACCAGCACCTATATCAAGTTCTAAAACATTTTCGTCACCCTGAAAGAAAACCCCTTAACTATTAAAGCTGTCACTCCATTAACCATGCTCCCCACCTCCCGCCTCCCGACCCCTGGGCGGTCCTTGGCAACCACCAATCTGCTTTCTGTCTCTATGGATTAACCTATTCTGGATATTTCATATAACATATTGTTTCTTAATGAAAGTAACAAGTTTGTGGGGTATTTTTCTTAAATTTACCAAACTGAAGAAAAATAATTACTTCTAAAATTTGGTGACAAAGTACTCAAAGCAGCTTGTGCCAGTTTAATGGAGAAAAAAGGGATTACCAATCCGCCTGAGTTCCTTCCAGAAGTCAAGCCCAGTCAGAGGGTCTGGTACCAGGGTCTGAAGACTTGCCAGAACTCTGTCTTTTGTCTCTACTTCTTTCCACCCATCAGTTGCTTCTTTCTCTGCTCAGATGGGTTTTTTCTGCTTTTTGGAGCGTGTGGCAGAAGATGCCCTCTCCCTAAATGACAGCTTTATCCCTTCTGTTCCTGCCGCATTCAGAGGTTCTGGATCCACTTCCTAATTTCTAGGAGAGGGAACGGATTGATCTAGCCTGGGCCAGGTGTCCTTCCCCAGTCCCACCAACTACTGAGGGTCTCGGAGCAAGGCCATCTGATGAAAGAGCTCTATGGAGGGCAGAGGGTGACATGGACCCAAGCCAGCAGGGAGAGGACCAGCAGCTACTCAAAGGCTGGGGCTTCTCATCTGGAGACCTGCCTGTGGCTCGTAAGCCAAAGGGCTGCTCTGGCCTCCTGGAGCATGGCTGTAATTGATTTTGCTTTAGAGGATTTCATGACCCTTCCTGAGATAATAAAAAGGACTAACATAAAATTCTCCCAAACAAAATCAATTGCTTTCCTTTTCCCACCCGCATCCAGAGGCAGTCTGTCGTTCCTCTGAGTGAGCAGACTCCTGAAGCGTGCAGCCAGGGCCCGGGGGAGGCCGGCTGCCTGGTCTGGAGGGCGTCCGTGCCAGTGTGAGGCAGGTTTTAGCGGGCAATCTGAATTACAGTGTTCTGAGTCGCACGTCCCTCCTGGACCTTGCCCTAGATCTTGGTCCAGGAGGTTTTCGACTCCTCCTGACAGAAGACTTTGAAGTCAGCTGGCTTCCTAGTGCCAGAGGAGGAGAAGGTGTGCATCTGGGGCTTAAGCATGGTGGTGACAGGTTAAAGGTGGGGATTCCCAGCTACTCGGCTCATAAAAGGCATCTTCTGGGCAGTGGTTAGGAGAAGGGCCCCGGTGTCTTCAGGTGGGCAGTAAGCATCGAACTGCTGTGGGCTCCACTGACAGCTAAGCAGAAAGAGTTCTTTGCTGCAAGAGCAAGGGCCACACGCTCAGGAGCCTACCTGGAACCGTAGTTCCAAAATCCAGGTGAGCTCCGGGTTCCAGACCAACCCAACCAAGCACCCCTGTAGACTCCCCAGGTTGAGGAAGGAGAATGAGCATGCACTTTGGAGCCAGGCAAAACTATGTTTGGATTCTGGCTCTGCTTCTTATGAGTCGTGTGACCTTAGACAACTCAGCCTCAGCTTCCTCGTCTATAGAATAAGGCTAATAATGTACATCTTCCGTTCTATGGATGTAAGGATCATATAAGGCACAGAGCTTAGCTTGGCAGTACAAAGGAGCTATGCTCACCCTAAAGAAACAAAAACTGTTGAATGTGTGATTGCACAGTCGGTTAGAAACAACACTCACTGCTTTGGTTTATCCGGAATCTCTCTTTATCTGTGTCCAAGCTCATACCTTAAATTGCTGCTTGTCTCTGGGCAAGGGGCTTCAACTCTTTTGTCCTCAGTTTTCTCATCTGTAAAATGAGGTTGTTAGATAAGATCATCTTTAAGGTCCCTCCCGGCAGGGAAGGCTAGGCACATGGGGTCTTCTGGGAAGGGAGCATGAGTGCCCCAAAGCCTAGTCAAGGCTGATCACTTACAAGACTGCCAGAAACCGAGGGCTCCTCCCTTGGAATCCAGTGATCTGGAAAGACTTAAGCAGAGAGAGTGCTTTCTCAATGTGTGTGGAGGAGAGAGGCGGGCTGCCATTTGACATTCCAGATTTTGTGCTTTGCTAATATAGCTTGAAGTTACCAGTCCAGGAAAGCTTGTGAATTACAAATAGCTTTTCAATACGAAATGCCATTTGAGTATGATATCAAAGATGACTCATTCATACTGGCAATTTACAACGAGTAGAGGGAATTATCTTTTTATAAGGACTTTTCCATGTAGTTTGGGAGCAGAAAATCCAACGTTGTGGAAGATAGTTGACCCAAGGAGCCCAGAGCCACAGTATCACCATGATAATGGCCATTTCTATGGACATCCATGAATCCTTGTTTGCAGTACTCAAGAAATGGGTTTGGGCATTATTCGGGAACCAATTTATTTGTTCCCTCCCTCATACAGCTCAGCCCAGAGTAATCATGAAACATGTCAGCCATTTTTCCTGGGATCGCAGGCTGACTTCGGGCCTCTCGGAATGGACTGTGTGTGGTGATGGACCCATATGTATGCTGACTGACAGGTACTTCTCCTGGGTGTGCTGGGCGAGGAGGCCACACCTTGTAGGGGAGAGGACACTGGAGTTGGAGACAAACTGCCAGTCTTAGTCCTGGCGCGTCTCCTTTACTTTGTGGTTTTGTACCAGTTGTTTCATCTGCCTGAGCTTCAGCTTCTTGTCTGTAACATAGAGAGAGACCTCTGTGCTCCCTCCCTCCCAGGTAAGGTTGTCAGGAGGGGGCGTGAGATAACACATGTTGAAAATGCTTTGCACACTGTAAAGCTCTATCATCTCTCTATCTATCCATCCAATCTATCTATATCTATCATCCGTCTATCTGTCTATCATCTATCTATCTATCTGATATTCTGCTTATTGCAACCACTGTTGCTAGTTGATTATTATAGCTCCTTGTCAGTGAAGATACCCTCAGTCTTTGGGGTAAAAGGGGATTCTGGGAGGACTTGGGGGGGCTCTAGGGGGAGGTGGTTTACTTTGTTACCCCCTTTATCCATGGTCCCCCAGCTAGGAAGGGTGGCTCAGTCTTTGACCTTGCCTACACCCACGCCAATGCAAATTCCCCAGTGTTTTTGAACTCTGCTCTGTGGAACCTTAAATCATTCAGGGATTCTGCACATGTCTGATAGTCACTGTTGTAGACGCTGGGGATGCAGCAGTGGTCTTCTTACTTAATGCCCCAATGATGGCTCTTGTACCAACTGGTGGGATTGGAATCCTCATCCACCTCTGGCTGAGGGTATACTTGGTTACCTTGTTTGTCCCCAAATACAAACATCTAGAAACGCCCATACACATCATGCTGAGGAAGCCTCCAGACCTCTAGGGCTGCATGGGGCTCCTCTCCTTCTCCCCTTTCTGGGGTTTGGTGATCTACTGGAGAGCGTTCGCTCAAATATGCTGCTCTAAGTTCCTTAGCCGGGCAACCCGGGGAGACAGCAGGGCGCCTGCAGGATGCTTGTCCTTGCCAAGTGCAGGAGTAATTAATGTGGCAAGAGGAGGGAGGGGAGCAACGTGGATTTCATCACTTGGCAGCTTCGCCTCTGGAGAATATGGTGTGATTTGGGAAATAACCCTTTAGGCTCACTGTAGCATTTTTCTTTGAATAAATGACAAACATCCATCATGTAATACATCCCTTGCAACATTTCAGCCTGTCACCAATGACCTTATTGGAAAGAACATTTGATTTAAGATTTAAACCTTTCACGACAACCT
Source organism: Equus quagga (assembly GCF_021613505.1). Lineage (NCBI taxonomy): Eukaryota > Metazoa > Chordata > Mammalia > Perissodactyla > Equidae > Equus > Equus quagga. Next base: position 89,810,076 of record NC_060277.1, on the reverse strand, counting down.
CTCTTAGCTTGGATACATATATTTGAAATAAAATTAATGTGGTTTTTGCCTGCGGTCAAGCAGTAAATCCACGACTTTTCTGGGTTTAAGAATTAGCAATCTTCTTTCTTCCCCCCTCTGCAATTCTTTAAAACAAATGTGCTTAAATATCAGCCCCCACCAGCTCCTGGAAATATAGTGGGATGACTTCATCCATTTTTGACCAACTGATGGTATATTCTCTGAGGTGTCAAAAGAATTATTATCTTATTTTAGGAGTCAAGGTTGGAGCAGCAAGTGTCTGTTATTCTCTCTGATAGCTGTACATCAGATTCTTAACTGATGTCCCCGTGGCTGAGGAAATGATTTAAGTCAGGAGAAAAGACAATGAATATTGTAGGGGCATCTGACAGCTTCCGTAAAGCTGAAGAAATGTTGTTGCTTCTGTGAGAAGTTTTACTTTAAAATGTATCCATCTGCAACACCTTAGTCCAAACGTTTTTAACCTGTGATAGGACAGATGTGGCCCTGACCTTGGGATCCTTCTCTTAGGATGTTCAAGTGTGCACACCAATTTTTCCTGAACTAGGCCAATTGATGGGGGATTGGCACACGAATGCAGCATTTTTCTGCTTTTAGGAAGCTGCAGCCTCTTCTGAGTCCCGACCAGCTCCTTGAGGAGGTCTCTGGCACCAGAGGGCAGTGGCCAGTGACGCATCTTCCCTGAGGAAGGAACTGAGTCCCTTACTGAAATGGGATTGAAATGGGGAAAGTGCCTACGCTTGCACCACAATGTGCCAGGTTCTGCACCAGGCAGTGTTGCAGGTGAACGAGACAGACATGGTCTCCGAGCCTATGGTGGTGACGTCCAGCGGGGGAAAACAGGTAAGTCAAGAGGCAATTACTAGAACGTTGATAAACGCTGAGAGAGGGAAGCACGGGGCCCTGTGAGAATATATGGCTGGGGGAACTTACTAGTCGGGGGTGCCTGGATGCCCTCCTGGGGGAAGTGACATTTATGCTGAGGCCTGTGTTTGTCACAGTGGAAGCGTGGAACATAGGCCATGAAGCAGGGCTGGCTTCTGCTCACCCCACCTTACAGAGATTGTCATGAAGATTCTACTCCAGCTAACTCTTCTTCCTGGGGCACGGCCAGAATTACCCTGACCCCCACGAACCTTTCTGAAAAATTTATCACCCACACTTCCTCTTCCATTAGGCTGGGGTCCCTAACCCACAGGGGGCCCTATTTCTTCTTTGTGCACAGATCCCTGGTGGGGTGGTCTCAATGACTCTTCAGGTTTCCCAGAGAGGCCTGAATTCCAGGGGGCCCTCCATTTAGCCTTTCAGACTGGGGCCCTCAACCCACATGGAGAAAGAGTGCATACCTGAGGCTCAGACTGGTTTGAGAGTCAGGTTATGGGACATAGAAAAGACCAGCACAAGCTCACCAGGGGCCTGGGTTGGCCCTGAGCAGAGCCTTGGGGAGTAATGGGTCAGGACTGGGCCTGTGGACTGGCTGGACCTGAGAGATATGGTCAGGGCCACACAGCCCCGAATGCCTGGCAGGCTGAGCTCGTTTAGGGCACAGAGCTCAAACTGGGTGGTCCTTGGTGGTGAGGCTTGCTGGGTTTGGGGTGTGGTGCCTCTTCTGTGTAATGGAGAACGGGCCCAGCTTCTCAGCATTCTCAGGAAACTTCTTCCTGTGTCAGCCCTGAGCTCCTTTGCAGGCAGACCATAAAGGGCCCCGGGCTTGCACCCTACTACCTGGGGGAATCTGCCCGGGGACCCTCCCAAAGGGGCTCTCTGCCTTGAAGCCTACCCTTGCTTTCCGTTCTGCTTGGGCTCTGCTCCTGCCCCCATCCATCTGGCTTTTCCCTGGATTTCCAGTCACACTCTTGTCCTGCAAACTGCACTAGGCCCCCAACTCTGAATCCAGCCCATTCCCATGCACAGCCCTTCATGCTGAGACTCCAGCCCTGTCCTGAGCATGGGGTCCTTGCTCTGGAAAGCTTGGGACAGGCTCCTGGGCACCCCTCCTGTCCCTCTCAGGGCAGGCCTGGGGCCCTGAGAGAAACCAATTGGTGGCAAGAGCTCCAGGTGAAAGGCAGCTGCTGTGGAAACCCAGACTGCAGTAGAGATTGGTGTGTAGACGGTGGGAGGAGCTGGGCCGCCAGAGGGTGCTGTGGCGGAGGAAGGAGCTGGGAGCGAAGCTCGGGCCCAGGGAGGGGGGATGCACAGGGGAGCTGAGAGGAGTGATCCCTGCCCTCCCCAGTTCCTTCCAAGATTGGGTGGTGGCCCGGGGCAGGGAGGAGAACAGATCCCTGCACCCGAGACCCTGTAGGTCCAACTGAGGAGAGCGTTGGAGGCGTCAATCCCTGACCTTCCCTCACATGAGCTCCTCCATATCTGCTCCCCTCAGCAACACCATTTGCTTTGCTTATGTCAGAAGCCGGGAGTCTCCTTGCCATCCCTCTCCGTCTCCTTCCACAACCAGTCCACCACTCTTCCCCCAAAACATCCGGAACCTGTTCACATCTCTCCAGCCGAGCTGCCTCCAGGTTGGGTCACTCCTGGGTCACCGTCACCTCTCCCCTAGACCCCAGCCCGTGACAGCCTCCTACGAGTCCCTGCCTCTTCCCTCTGCCCTCTCCACTGCGTTCTCCACACCACTCCCAGAGCGGTCTTTTAAATATGGAAATGTGCTCATGCCACTTCTGTTGAAAGCTTTTCTGCTTATGTCACTTAGAGTAAACCATAAGATCCCCAACTCTGCCTGTGCGGCCATTACAATCTGTTCTTTGCTCACCTCTCCAGTCTCCGCTCAGGCTCCCCAACCTCTCTTGTGTTCTGGGCTGCAGATGCTCTGGGCTCCAGTCAGGCTTTTCATTGCTAGCTTTTCTTTTTTGCTTTCCTGAGAGACTCCTCAGTCTAAGTTAGGGGCCACAGTTATATTCTCTTATACCATTCCATTCCGTCCTTTTCCTTCATTGTGCTTCCATGATTTGCAATAATATACTAATTGGAGTGATGGTTGTCTGTCTTACCTACTTGTCTGCACACTCTGTGAGGAAAGGGAGCAGGGATGTTTTGTCCAATATCCTTGAACAGGGCCTGGCACCCAGTAGACACCAATATTTGTCGAATGACAGATTGACTTACGGAATGATACTCTACCATCCCATATGGTAGCCCATAACCTCATGTGGCTGTTTAAATTTAAATTAATTAAAATTAAATAAAGTTAAAAATTCATTTCCTCAGACACTCTGGACACATTTCCAGTGCTCAATAGCCACTTCCGGCTAATGGCTACTGCATCGGACAGCACAGAACATTTCCACCATGGCAGAAAGTTCTATTGGGCTGTGCTGTTAGCAAGTGTGAATATCAGTCCCTTCATTCAGGTGGTTAAGAAATGTAATTTTTCTATGACTGAATTTGATTTTTATTTCAGGCTCCTATTCTGCTGGGTAAGGGACATTCGCTAGTTTATTGGGGGTCCCTCTCCCATTTCCTGGGGTGGGACAAATTCTAAGAGGCTTATGCAATGCCAGGGTCTCTGGTGGGGACTGGTGGCATCCGTGCTGTCCTTCCTGAGGTGTCCTCCTCCTCATCTGGGCATTCGTCCATGAAGGACAAATAGCGCTGAAAGCTTTGTAATGAAAAAGAGCAACCCTAGCCTCCCCCTCTCCCTCCTCCGCTCCTTCCCATTCCCCAGAGGCATCCCTTTCCATTTTTTAAAAGCTATTTCTCCAGGTTCATAAATAACGTGTGTGTGGCTCTCTTGATTTGTCTACTCTAGACATTCTCTGCTTAGTTCCTATTATGGTGGATGAGAAGTTTTTGCCTTTATTCACCTCCTTAAACTCGCCCATCCTTTCCATTTAGTTATAGTACAGTTTTTTTGACAATAAAAAGTATTTCATTATTATAACTCTACCACTATTGTTCATTATTGAATGCACCATGATCCTATGTTCTTTCTAGAACAAGCTTTTTAAAAAGTTAATAATTGTGACATTTTATTTGTTTTCTTTGCATTTCTGGCTAAACCTCCTCATAACCTCCAGTAATTCTGCGAAACTTTTTCTTGGTACAAATTTCCACAGTCAAGATTTTTTTCCTCCAGGAGACATTCCTCTCGGAGTCCTCCGTCCTCCTGCCCCGGCCACTGAATGGCCATCATCCTGGGCTCCCCTTACTTCTTGCCTGTGTTGGAAACTCCGTTTCCTAAACCCCGTAGCTCTGTTTTCCGAGATTTAGTCCTTCATGTTGGCTGAGTACAGCTTCTGTCCGTTGTTTAAGACAGGAGCGTGTGGAGGTAAAGTTTTTGAGCCTATGAATGTCTGAAAGTATCTTTATTCCAGCCTCACATTTGATTGATAGTTTGGTGAGGGCAAGAATTTTAGGCTGAAAGTAATTTTCGGTCAGAATGTAAGGTCTTGCTTCGTTATCTTCTACCTTCTAGTGTTGCTGTTGAGAAGTCCTAAACTAGTCCATAACGCTAGTGATAGAGAGAAAGAGAGAGAGACAGAGACACAGAGAGAGAGAGAGAGAGAGACCCAGATGGAAACTGCAGCGTGTCTTTTGTACCCTAATCTTGGAAGTGACTTACCATCGCTTCTGCTGCGTTCTATTGGCCACGCAGACTGACCCTGGTGCAGTGTGGGAGGAAATAATGCAAATGTGTGAATAGCAGGAGATGGGGATCATTGGCTCCATTTTAGAGGTTAGCTCTAACAGGGTCTGTTTGTTCTCTATACAGGTTTTCAAGAAGTCCCCCATTTTCAGTGCCCCACCTTTCAGCGTATCCTTTGCCTTCAATCTTTTTGCCTTCATGAGGGTCTGAGCGGAGGAACGGGTTCATTTCTCATGATCTCTTACTCTGGGCATTCAGCTTTGACCTTTCTCTTATTGGGTCATTTTTCATTCCTCTATTCTTCTCCATTTCTATAGGTCATGGTTTTATTTTACAGATAACTTGTAGCCTCATTAATATGGAGTTTCTGTGTCTGTGACTTGCTCTCCTTGTTATTTTGGGATGATTTTTGAGAAGGGAAGGCAGTAGGAAGAGTTTTGCTTTACCATTTTGGAATCCGAAGTCTTCCCAGGAAATCTGCAGCTAGTCAGTCCAGCTTTGCTCTCCTTCCTGGATCTTCTATGCCCCCAATCCACTCAGGACTTATGGTTTTCAGTTCACAAGCCAGGAATTGACCCCCTTATTCTCTGTATTTTGCTATGTGATACCTTTCCTAAGATGGTTAGCATAGAACGGATGCTCAGATTTGTGGACAGAGAAGGACAAAGAATAAAGGAAATGTATGGAGTTGGGACATCTGGTAATTTATCAAAATGTTACTCTGCTACAATAACTAAAGATTAGAAAAATTAAAGATCAGGAACGCTGGAAGCAGCGGGGAGGAGCTGGGCATGAGTCACGAGGTGTGCTTTCAAATTTAAAACGGTAACCATAAGGAAACACCAACCCGAATGCTAGAAACCAAGAAGAAGGGACCTTGGCAGGTTATTAGAGGACTCCAAGAAACCTTAGCACCCAGCATTTGATGACTCACTCGACATCTAGCTAAAGAGATCATCTTTTCAGTCCCTCACTTTAAAAATGGGGAAACTGAGGTCCGAGAAGGGAAGGGACTTGACCAAGGTCACTGAGTCAGTTAAGAGCGGAGGTGGAATCTGAATTTTGGTGCTTTTATCATTGCACCATGAACCCTTCTATATTTTTATGACATCCCTCCTTTCTTATCATTTGCGCAACGTTTTTGACAATTATCTAGCCACCTCTTTATTTCCAAAGATCAAGAACATAATTTTTACTGAGGTCCAGATGGCCTTTTCTCTGTGATCAGTCTTGATAATGGCACTTCTGTGCAGGGAATGAGTACAGAAGTTCAGGAAGCAGTTTAAAGGTAAGCAGTCATCTTTCGGCAGGACTTCATAGAGCTTGTAGCCTATTTGCGTACATTGTGACTCTTCAAGGAGGCTTAGTCTGCTGGGGCTTCCATAACAAGACACCTCAGACTGGGTGGCTTCAAGAGCAGACGTGGATTTTCTTTCAGTTCCTGAGGGGAAGTCTGAGATCAAGGTGTCAGCAGTGTTGGTTTCTCCTGAGACCTCTCTGTGTGCCCAAATTTCCCTTTTTTATGAGGATACCAGTCGGATTGCATTAGGGCCCACTCTAAAGGCCTCATTTTAAGTTAATGACCTGTTCAAAGCCCCATCTCCAAATAAAGTCACATTATGAGGCACTGAGGGTTAATGCTTCAACATATGAATTTTGGGGAGGGGGGCACAATTTAGCTCATAACAGTGAGTGTTTCCCCGTCTTAGTGGCTGGTGGAATCCTTTGCAGTGTTGAGAAATTTGTTTTTTAGAGAACAGTCATCAGGAAATGATGCTCTGGGGAAACAAAGTAAACAGACCACAGCTGAGATGAGGCATGAGCCGCTCCAGTGTCCATAGTTTGAGATGACTCATCTCATGATGAGAATCAGGAGTGTATCGTGGGGGTGTCTAGGGCAAGAGATGGAGCTGGCCGAAAAGAACAGTTTTTTGTTTTTTAAACAATATGAGATGGCACATAGAATGAAAGGAAGGGCTCCAGGGACAGAGCCTCTGTTTCTTTGTCTCTTGGTGTCTCTTTCATCTTTACCTCTCTCTGCTTGGTTTCATTTAATTTCGTTCCCTTTTCCTGTAGAGGGGTTTTTTTCACGACCCTCAAAGCTAGAGATATTCCTTGTCAGCTCCAGTGTAAAAAGACTCCCATGGCCCCAGCTTGGGTCACATTTGTGGAGAGATTTTTGGTTCTTTTATTGGCCAAAGAATATGGGGCAAATAAAGATAACATCCAGTGCAGAGAAGTACATAGAGCATTATCATGTTGCAGTCATACTGAAGGAAGGACACAGTGGTCCAGCCCCAGGGCATGCAGAGCTGTTGGGGAAGAGAAGTGTCTTCCAGTCTCTATATTGGATGAGTCAGGGTTTGCTCTGTGTTCTTTTAGGTGGTGGTCCATCAGGTGTAGGCACAAGAGGAGACACAGGAGAGGCTCAGGAAAACAAAGTTTATTATATTCACAGGTCCCAGAAACGGGTGGCATGCCATGCAGGGCTGCATGGGGAAGCACCAGTGTCAGTCGGGGGCAGAAGGGCAGGAGCAGGGGGAGAGCCAAGGTGTTTACTGGAGTTTCCCTGGGAAAGGCAAGGCAGGACAAGGAAAGCTGTTTAGGGTTGGCTAGTTTAATAATTTTGGAGGGCTTCAGGCTGTTGAGGTGGTCCCTAGTTGCCTGTATCTGGCCCTGGGATGATTAAGGCAGAGGAATATTGCCTCTTGGGGTGTACGGGTCAGAAAGAGGAGGTATGGAGCTGGATGGGTTAGTTTACATATAAGGACATGCTCCTGGCTGAGTCCTTTGCTGTCTCTAAGAACTGGCTAGCCCCAGGAGAGAGAGTCTTTCTTCATCTGGAAAGGTTTTTAAGATGCCGAAACATCCTAATATACAGAAAATAAAATTATTAACAGTACAAGGTTCAATCAGAGAAGCAGAACCCAAGGAGATACACACATAGTTGTAGGATTAGACCTTTCTCGATTATGCAAGTCAGTTACGCAGTCTCTGCTAGGCTGTTGTCTGTGTTTGAAGTCCCTGCTGGAGCTTGTCATTCTCAGGTAGGCTGTAAGGAAGGGAAGATGGATTTAAAGTGGGAGAGTCAAGACAAGCTGACACCATGAGCATGAGTAAGAACCCATGAGGACGGACTAGAACCCGTGTCAGTTCTCACTGCCTCCAACCTTGATGCTGAGGCATCCTGTGGGACAAGCAGGAGCCCTTCCTCACAGAGCTAAACACAATGCAGGCCCAGGAGTGGGAGAAGCTGAAGGAGGGCCCGGGGGGAGGGGCAGTTGCAGGCCCCACAGCTGCCCCGTGCCAATGAGGTGAGTCACCAGATAAGCATCAACTTGCTGAGTTGCGAAAGAGGCTGGTGACCCTGCCCCAACCTGCCAAGTGTGAAAACACAGAAAGAGGCTGGTGACCCTGCCCCAACCTGCCAAGTGTGAAAACACAGCGTGGCTGCTCCTTCCCTTCCTCCCCATCTTCCACGAGAGTCTCTCTGCTGCTTCACGTTAACTGGAAGCACACAGGGAAGGACATTTTGGGAAACTGAGCTCAGCCTAGATAAGCTGACACATCACCAAGACACCACCTTTGTCCGGTTGGAGCACCAGATGGGAGGACTTGCTGAGGATGTTTGTGTGTGTGTGTGTGTGTTTGTGCGTCCATATGAAGCAGGGCAGCAGCTGTGGAAGGAATGGGTGCTCAGAGCAGAGGAAAGAGCTGTGAGGAATCTTCACAGGGTGGAGGGAGCTATTCTGAGGGCTGAGCTGTGGGAGACTCATTCTTTCTGCTCATCTCCCCACTGCCTATGACATTAGTTCCTGTGAGGAGTATGGAGACCATGGAAACCAGCATTCCTTTCTTTTAGTTTTTCTTACTTTAAAAGTCCAAATTCTCCCATGAAGCTGAAGGACTGGAAGTCTAGAACATTGGGCTCAGGCTGGAGACACCCAACGCCTCTGTTGTACACTGAGGAAAAAGAAGGTTGCACACGCTTACACACCAATGTCCCGTGACTTTTCAATAGTAAGGCCAGTCAAGGGTCAGCATCTTCAAACAGATTTTAATGGTCTCATTAAGGAGTTGTAATGGTTGTTGTATTGCGGCTGGTCTGTTTGGGTTAGTTAGTTTGGGTACACAATTTTGAGCTTAGAACTGAGGGTAGGCACCAGTACGAGAGAAAATAAAGAGGACTATGAATATCTGGGTAACAGGTCAAAAACATTTTAGGTGCCAAAAAGTGGCTCATGACAGAGGATCTCTGGCTGAGCCATGGCCTCCATCAACACTTCCTTTAGGGGTTTCTGCCTTCAGAATCCCCCCGGATCCCACCATGCTCAATGGCTCCTAATTTAGAGAACAGCAATGCCCATCTTTCTTTGTGTTAAAGGGTAATTGTCCTCCACTATTCTTCCATTCAACAGTTTTCTGAGAGTTGATTCTGTTCCCAGCTCTGTGGGAGGTCCTGGGAATACAGGCTTAGCCCTTGGGAACACGTGGTCAAATGAGTGAGGGGGACAAAGTCTAGTGGTTCTGTTCAAGGGGGTTTAGAGCAATTATTAGCCTTCCTTTTGGTCTCCATTGCCATTTTTAGACCATTACTCATCCATCCTCATGAAAAAACCTTTCTCCTTTGAGGTTATCATCATCTCGCCAATAAGGCTTTAGAGAGGAGGCACCAAGGTGGTGGGGCCTTGAAGGAGGGGCAGTTCTTCAGGCTGAAAGAGCTGAGGGAGAGGCTAAAGAAGGGCATTAGAGGCAGAGCAAAGAGCAGGTTAAATATATCCTTAGAATTTTAGGCTTTTGGGTACCGTTCTCAGTTTCCCTTAGTTTCCAGTGAGATTACCCTCCTGGCTGCAGAAAAATGTCCCATTACCCATCCCCCGGGAGAATATCTGCTAGTCTCAGCTTTCTCAATCTACTTTGCAGAGTAAAGTTTCCTTGTAGCACTGTTTCGAGGAAATTTAGTCCTTGAAGTCAACAGAAAAAGAAATCAATGAACTGCAGGGGACCATTTAGCATTGAGACTGATTTTAAGTGGGAAAGGTACAAGGATAAATGCCTGTGTGCAAATTGTGGTTCTTTTCTACAATTGTGTTTGCATAAATGGCTCATGGCCAAAGATTTCCCTTAGGAGAAGTTTGAGTCATTTTTTTTTTCTTCACCAGTCCCAGAGGAAGTATAATTGCCATGAAGTCTGTAGGCTCACTTAAGAGTTTAACCCATTTACCAAAGCAGGTCCTAAATGCAAACAACAACAACGTGGTTTCATATTTTTTGAGTTGTATGGTGGTTGATCACCCATAATTTCAGAAACACTGATTCGGTATGCAAGAGAAGAAGCCTTTGATTAGGTTTAAATGGACATCTTGAATAGAGTCTGAAATGCGAAAAGAAAGCAGCCCTGCCCTTTGATTCTGCAAAAATAAAACCAATTTGCTTTGAAAAAACTTATCTCCATTTCTTTCTCTTTTCATATTTGCAAGTTAAATAGGATTAAATCCCAATCAGCCATTCATTGTACACTTGCCAAATATATGGACTTAGACTTGGCTGGGAGTCAGGGCTCCTCACGGCCAAGTTGAGTGTCAGGTGCTTTGATTTATCGGGAACGTCAGGAACTGCTTGTGGTATCATCTTTTGCTGCTCAGAAAATGTGTCTTTTTCTTTTTCCCTCATAATTTAGAACTCCATCTCTCACAACTATAGACAGCATATAACTTTTGAGAATGCAGAGCATGGCTAAAGATATTGGAATGCATAACACAGGGCAACATAAAAGGAATACATCAATTCAAAGTATCTAAAATCAATGGCCACTCACAAAGTTCTGTTTTATTTTTTGATATTCATTTTAACTTCCATTTCAATTTTGAGACCCCATAGAATGCGTATTTCATGGTTTCTTCTTACTACCACGGAGAAGATTTTTTGAAAACTAAGAATCTGCTTTGTGGTGGCCAAGCTCCAGTAATAAACACAGTCCTTTCCTAACTCAGTCACCTGGGGACTGAGATGTCAGAGTAGATAACTGTTCAAGAGAGGAAATGAGATTTCATCAGCTACCCTGTCGCCTCCAGAGCACAGTCAGATGGTCTTTATTGGATGGAAGTAAAAACGGCTCTTTATTTATTTTTTTGGCACAAGAATTTTGGCTAAAATAAGACCAGGACTTTTATGCTGAGGGTTTGGTAAAGGGAAGCGCAAGGGGTAAATGTCTGTGTATAGCCCGCTCACTGTACCCAGAACTTGTTCTCTGTATTCATAACCTGTGACTGCCCTAAAGGGACAGCTTAAAATTCAAAGCATGCAGATCTTTGGCTGTTTGATTTCAGACACCAAACTGGACTCGGGCTGATAAACACACGCCGCCCGCATGCCCCCCCCCCCCCCCCGTGTTCCGTTTCGCTGGGCTCAGCAGAGAGGCCGAGCCCTGTCAGCTCCGGGCTGGAAGGATCCCCGCTTTCCTCCCTGCTCTGCAGGAGTTTCATTGTTCCAATCGAGAGTCTCCTGAACTACCTCCGTTTCTCCTGTGTGTTTGAAACCGAAGTCTAGAGGGGCCCGGATGAGAGCAAGCTCGCACTTATTTCGCTTCCTTTCCATGGGCTGGAGGGATGGGGGGAGATTTACCGACACAGTGATGACCCCACCTCCCTTTTGGGAGAACAGCCATGTGGTCATAAGGCCCACGAGATCTTAGTGACAAATGACACCATCGATGCTGCCAGGGCATGATGACTCCATCCCCCACGATTCTGGGGTGTGGTGTGGCTGAGGGCTTTCATTGACCAGACTCTTTCACTTTCTCTTCCTTTCTTCTAATTCTTGGCTTGTTGAGGTCAAGACTCAGCTCTGTATTTCCTTAAATGGGCAAATTTTGAATTAATCATTGAAAGCTCAGACACAGGGCTTAGGTTACTTGTCTTTCTGGGCAATGATGGTCTTACAGCTAAGTCTCAGGACTTTCCTAAAAGGATGACACTGTCATCCACGTCCTTTGGGGGAAATGAACACCTTTGCTTCTAGGGGCAGAGCAGCTGGCAGCATTAGATTCTGGCCCTGTTGGTGTCTTTTCCTCTACTGGACTGACGGCTGTAGGGCAAGGAAGTGGGAATTTGTGGTTAGCAGTTCACAGAGTTCTCATTCTTCATGATTAGGTGGTTCATTATTAATGATTCTTCGGTACTCCAAGCACTAATAAAACTAATGATTACTTTTGAATATCAGCAAAAGACTTGCTGTGTCCCTTTTAGAGAGAGGAGGTTATCAAGCACATATGTTTTCCAGTGAGTGTCCAGCCTAGATTGCCTCTTTTGTACCTGCTCTCTCCCCCTAGGTGTGGACCTCTAAGAGCCTGGGTCCATGCTATGTGATCTCAGCCCCTCAACTACACACAGCTGACTGAGCCAAGGCTGGACACCTGACTCAGGGAGACTGTATGGACCAAGTATTTGGGTCCTCCCCAAATTCATGTGTTGAAACCCTCCCCCATAATGTGATGGTACTAGGAGCTAGAGGTTGGGAGGTAATTAGGGTTAGCTGAGGTCACAAGCGTGGAGCCCTCATGAATGGGATTGGTGCCCATATAAGAGTCATGAGAGAGCTCGCTTCTTGTCTCTCTTTCCCCCATGTGAGGTTACAATGAGTAGTCAGCAGTCTACAACCAGGAAGAGGGTTCACACCAGAACCCAACAATGCTGGCATCCCGATCTTGGACTTCCAGTTTCCAGAGTGAGAGAAATAAAGTCCTCTTGTAATAAGCCACCTGGTCCATGGTACTTTGCTATGGCAGCCCAAACGAAGACAGGGATCTATGATGTGTTGAGCCAATCTATTATTTCTATTGGTAAATGGCATCAAAGGCCATAGAGACTGGCTGGATGAGATGGTATTGGGCAAGGGAAAGTCACACAATATTGGGACCAGAGTTGGTGCCAAGGCCAGCCAGACCTGTGGGCAAGCTGAGGGTGTGGGGGGAGACTCCAGAACCTTGCCCAGAAGCTGGTCTTTGGAGAACATGAGCAGACGGAAGCAGAGCTACGGGAGCACATGGTCCAGAGGAAGAGTTGTGGGGTCACCCTCAGTCCACTGTGGCCCGGTTTTCTGTCCTTGGATGCTCAGCTGCTTGTTGGTGTCCTACAATGACTTTATCCAATTTGAGTGGATTTCTCTTCCTTGCAAGCAAACAACCCCTGACCAGATGAGTGGCCTCTGAGGGCCAGAGGTGACTCATCACAGGGCCAGGAATAGTCGGAGTCTCAGTGTGGAGATAGGCAGCTCCCAGGTGGGTCAGGGCCTTGGAGCCAGAGCGCCCTATGTATGCCAGGCAGGGCATGCTGCACAAGGGTCCCCGGGGGACAAGTGTCCTGTGGGGAACAGGGAAGAGAAAAAGATGGAACGTTACCGAGGGCCTGTTGGGTCCTGGGCACTGTATTAGGTGCTTTACAAATGTGTCTTTTTTTGTCTTTTGGTGGTTGTGGTTGGCTGAATAATTGCCCCCCAAATATGTCCACATCCTGATCCCCAGAACATTTCAATGTAATTTTATATGGCAAAAGGAACTTTGCAGATGTGATTAAGCTAAGAATCTTGAGATGGAGATTATCCTGGATTATCCAGATGGGTTTAATGTAATCACAAGTGTCCTTAGGAGAGGGGGGCAGGAGAGTCAGAGAGAAGGCAATGTGATGTACAAGAGACTGGAGTGATACACTTTGCAGATGGATGAAGGGGCCACAAGCCAAGGAATACAGGCGGCCACTAAAAGCTGAACAAAGCAAGGAAATGGACCCTCCCCTCAGAACTCCCAGAAGGAACCAGTCCTGCTGACACCTTGACTTTAGCTCAGTGAATTGGAGTTCCGACTTCTGACCTCCAAACCGTGAGAGAGTTAATCTGAATGGTTTAAGCCATTAAATTTGTGGCAATTTGTTACAGCAGAAATAGGACACTAATACAGTAGTATTCTTATAATCCCCAGTTTTATAAACAAGGAAGCTCAGAGAGGTTGGATAACTTGCCCAAGGACACACAACTAGTAAGAGATGAAACAAAGCTTTGGTCCCAAGACTGTCAGACCTCCAGCTTCTGCATTTCCCATGATCTGATTTGCTGCCTCAGGAATCTTCTTTCCTAAGCACATCTTTGAACACGTCAAAGGCTCGATCTGTGTCCATCAGGTTAACACAGGAGCTGGGGTGGCCTGGAGCCTGTGGGAAAATTTCACCTTGTTATTTATTGCAGAAGAAAGTGGCATTTCTCCCACTTTGGAGTAAGTTATTTAATCACTACGTATGGGAAATGAGGGAAGAAGAAATCTTCTTGTTTCCAAAGTGAAGCCAGGTTTTAAGGAGGAAATACAGCAATGTTTTAGCTTCATTTTCCCTGGCTGCTCCATGCCTCTCGGCTCAGGGTCACTCCTGCTCCGTTGAAAGGAATGAATATTTATTGACTTCCCATGAACATAAAGACAATGGTTCCCATTCATAAGCACTTACTATGTGCCAGGCACTGTGCGAGGCAATTTACAAGTAATCCTCAAACTGAGCCTGCAAAGTACGTGTTACTCTGCTCATCTCATCAATCGGGAAGCAAGGGCTAGGATAAATGAAGGCATTTTGCCCAACAACTGATCAGCTAGGATTCAGACCTAGGCTTTTCCGAATCTGAAGTCTTTGTTATTTCTAGAAGTGATAGAACGTTTTTCTCTGGGCATTTTATTGCCTGTTTCTATACATCCTACAGGTCTCAGCTCCGATGGCACTTCCTTCAGGCAGACTTCCCTTGTACGCAGGGTCCTCCTTAGTGCTGGGTGCTCATCCACTCAGTGCCATCTTCTCGCTGTGTTGTAATTGTCGGCTCCTGTCTGTGTCCCCACTATTCCACAGACCCCTGAGGGCAAAGCCTTGGTCTTCTTCACCATTGCATACCAACTGCCCTGTACAGAGCAGGCGCTCAATAATTGCTTGCTGAATATATAAATGAATGAATGCCACACACTCACACAAATGCTGTCACTGAAGATTATTATAAACCTTAGATGCCATTTGGGGGAGGCACCATAATTTGCAAGGTGCATTCAGATATTATCACTTAAAAAATATAGATCTCATGAAGGGGGATACAAATGAGTGATTATGATGACTTTATCGGAACAACGTTTTGGTGTTCAGCTAAATCTTAAAAGGCTTGTTTTACCACATGCAAGAAAATTCCCCCAAATCATCAACTTGGTTTCCTTAATGCTGACATTCCCTACAGATTGGCACAGAAGGGCTATAAAGACATTGGTTGGTTCCCAGAGTGTCTTTGGACTTTTATTTTCAAAGCATCCCTTAGGATGTGTTCATCGCATTCACTCATTCCATTTCTGGCTCAAAATTTATTCCTCTGGGTCCACTTGAATGCAAGTCCCTTAAGGGCAGGGCTCCGTCTTGTTCACTGCCATGTGCCCCTGGCACCTAGGACAGTGCCTGGCTCGTGGGAGGCTGTCAGTTAATATTTAGTGATTAATTTATGGGTGCCTCCTAGTCACTATAGTGAAAGGATAGAGCAGGGAGGGCACATGCAGGAGCTGTGGGTGGGGAGGTAGGAACCTGTAGGTGTCTCGCTCCCTAACACAATGGGTACTGCTAACCCAGTTTGCCTGCTATCCCTGGCCCACCAAGCTAGGCAGAATCATCCACACTCCGTGCCTTATACTCCTTTATACCTCCCAAACAAGCCCTGAATTTCAGAGAATGTTCTAGGCAATCACTCAAGTGCCTCATTACTCACTTTTGCCCTGACCTTCTCTCCTTTTCATTTTGTCTCCTTGTCCCACATTCCTCAACATGGCCACAGCTCTAGTCTTCAGCTTTGATCCTGGCTCATGGTCTTTCCTTGGAGCCAGAGCGCCTGGGTGTGAATTTGAGCTTCACTCACTGTCTAGCTGTGTGGCCTTGGGCATATTCCTTAACCCCTCTGCTTCTGAGATTCCTGGCTGGTAAACTGAAGATAATAGCCATGCTCCTCAGAAAGCTGGTGGGAGGATTAGCTGAGCTAATATGTGTGAAGTGCTTAGACCAACGCCTAACATGCAGTAAGCACTAAATCTCTAATTGCTGTTATTATTTTTATCATGCTGTCCTTCTTGGGCTCTCAACGGGCCATCAGAGCAAGGCAGACGGAGCCTCGGCACAGGATGGAACCCTTGGTAATGCCCATGACGTCCGCAGCAGTGTGGTTATGTAGACTGTTGCCAGGCAGACAGTCTTTCCCTCAACTGACCTAGAGAAACCCCCCAAGTCCAGAGGGTGAGAGCTGTTTCTGTGCTACTCCATCCAGTTACCTCTGAGTCTACATGGAGCTCTCGTTGCTGGATGCCTGGGGGACTCTGCTCTCTCTGACCACTTCCCACTCTGGGATCTCTTGGTCTTTTCAGCCTCTCGCTTCTCCCCGCAGAATCCTGGCTCTATCCTGGAGGGTCTCACCATAGCACCGACCCTGGGTACTCAGGTCCTGCTGAGTCATCAGAGAGATACCTCTCTAAGAGCAAAATCCTTTGCTTTGCTATTACTGACAGCCTTTGCAGCAGAACCTGGGGGCATTACTATCCCAGCAAAGTGCCTCTTTTTCTGCCGTACCAGGGACCCCCCACTCTGGAAGGGGTGAGTGTGGGGAGAACAGAATGAGGGAGCCGGAAAAACACCTCTTCTCATGTCTTAGAGTACCGCAAGAGCACCTTTCCTGGGGGTGGGCAGTGGGAGCGGCATCAGCCTGGAGTAGTGAATTACTTGGGATCAAGCTGCACCCTGGAGTTTAATTTCAAACCATGCAGCTGGAGCCTGACTGCTACTAAAACCCACCTGCTCGCATTGCCATGCAAACCCTGATGGAAACAGGCGTGAATTTGCAAGAAGGGCACCAAGTAGCAGACGTGTGTCAATACGGGGCTTTCAACTCAGGCGAGGAAATAAATCTCATTTTGGAATTAATGTCATGATTGACTTTAGAGCATATAAACTTGTTATGTAATTGATCTCCGAGCAAAGTGAGAATGTGACCCGCAGGTACAGGTTGCACACTGACATTTTGTTCTCTGCCTTCTCTCCCCCATCTCACCTTCTCCTTCTGTATCCTGGGGATGGCTGGCCTGGACCAATGAGAACCGATCTGTTTTTCTGTTTAATGATACCTGGGGGAAAGATGTGCTAAAGTAACTGACTCCTCAGCCCACTGCTGGTTTAACTGTTGTTCTAGCCATAAAGTTATACCCTAGGTCTGACTTGCGTCCTTTGTGCTGTGTCCTGAGTTTGTTTTTATTAGTTGCAAATTGCAGAGGACACAAACAGCAACAGGTTTGAACCTTTTAAAGGCTGTCGTAGTGGTTATCTCGTGGTCTGTCCATCCCTAACACATCCACCACCAATGGCATCATGCCCCCACCCCTTCTCCTCACGCCCTCCCTTGCTGCACCCTGATCCTTACCACCTCCCTTCTCCATTAACCCAGCGAGTGGGGACCGAGAACTCGGATCCCGCTGATGGGAAAATGGTGTAAGCTGTGATGAGAAGTGTACCACTAAATTTTAAAAGTCCGAGTATCCTGGCTTTGAAGCTTGGTCTGATTTATTTACGGGCTGGCCTCTGTCACCCAGAGTACAGCATTATATCAGGCAGCGTGCTGAAGGTGCCCCTGGTGGTTTATGGCTGTGATAATGGAGTTGTTACGGGCCCCGGCGAGCTGGAATTTATCAAGGCCCAGGTTCTCCCTTGTGTAGCTGACTCTGAGATATCACTTAACCTCTGTTAACAACAATAACAGTAGTAATAATAATATTAATAAAATAGCTCCTGCCTGCTAAGCCTTTATTAGGAGACTGGCACACATGTTAATACTTAAATGCATTATTTCATGCTCCTCAAACTGTCTCGTAAGGTAGACATTATTCAATCCCTAATTTACAGGTGAGGAAACTGAGGCATGTTGAAGTTAAGCGGTGTCCCCAAGGCCACACAGTGGTTAGGATTTGAGCTGGGAATTCAAACACAGACAGTCAGAATCCAGCATTTTTAATTTAATTTTTATGAGTATTATTCTGAGAGCTTTATTTGCTCCTTGAACTCACAGCCTCTGTGGAGATAAACAAAGATGATCAATCTGAGAACAAGCGTTGCTTCTTGACAGCAAGAGAGTCAGCCACCAGCACTTGTGGTTGGCACCGCGCTGCCAGCAGCCACAGGCAGAAGAGGACGCTCTCGCTTTGAAATTGACATCGACATCGAGGGGCTTCTTATTCTCAGCACCCTCCGACTTGTGTGTGTGCATGAATGTGTGTGGATGTGCACGCGTGTTCGCAAAGGCAGCTGTGGTCGGCACGGAGCGTCCTGGGAACTTCCTGGTTGGGAGGGCCGAGCACCGATGTCCTTTGGCCTGTCCTGCTCTGTCCCACTTCGTGTTTTCCACTGTGGGTTTCTGGAGCTCCCTTCAGGGGGCCAGGGATGGCAGAGACAGGGTCGTTCCCCACCCCCACTCCATGGCACCTGCACTCCAGGTGCTAATCGCCCTCCTGTAGGTTCGTCATATGCAGGTTCCATCAGCCCTTCCTTGGGGACGGTGACCTGCGGCACAGGATGGCTTTAATGCACACACCTCAGTTAGACCTCAGAGCTGTGAGGGAGGGGCGGGCTCGGATGGGGAGGCAGGGAGCGTGACTAATAAAAGTCAGCCAAGGGATTAAGAGACCAGTGGTTCCCAGACCAAGCTGTAGTCAGTTTGGTGGATATGAATGCAGCTAAAGGAAGAATCAGTCTAACAGTAGGGAACTGGTTAAATGGATTGTGGCACATACTTACAAAGGGCTACCATGTGACCATTAAATTAATGATCCAGAAGAATATTTGGCAACATGAAAAGTTGGTTGCTACATATTATTTAGCAAAGAAAAAGTCACCAGAAAGTATATACAACATGATCATTCTTATTAAGGCACATATGTGTATATATGCGTATATTTATGTGTATGGTCATATGCCACATAACAATGTTTCTCTTAATGACGAACTGCAAAGAGCTGTGCTAGTTAAGGGACTAGAACATTCTAGTTACAAAAAAGAGGAGTGCTGTCCCCCATGAGAAACAGGCATTTTGAATTCTGATTCATAACTGGTCTGCTGTGAGCTTGGTTAATGGGAATCTGTCCAGAGTGATTGGTTAGTCAGCTCTTCGGCCTGCAAGCTCAGGACCAGCCCCAGGGAGGCAGTGGTGCGGCTGCAGACCTCTTGCCAGAGCTGGTCAGCTGGCTTTTCTCTGGCAACATCTCTCCTTGGAAGAGAGCGTGATGTACTGGAATGGGCTCAAACTGGCAACTGGGTAGACCCATAGTCAAAACCTAGCGCTGTCATTTCTTAGCAGTGTGTGTTGAGCTGCTTGCTTAATCTCTCTGAGACTTGCCTTTCTCATCTGAAAAATGGGCATAAAAATACACCATGGAGTTCATCTGGAGATTGAATAAAATATAGAATGTAAAATTCCTGGCACATGGATGGCATGTAACAGGGGCTAGTTCCCTTCTCCTTGTTTATCTGCACTATCAGGGAGGGCAGGAAGAACAGACAATACCCCTGCTATCCCTGATCTTGGATCCAGAGAGATTATGAGCTTTGCTCATGTTGACACAGTAAAACCAGACCACAGCTCAGGTCTTCTCCTTGCTTGCTGTGGCTTCCATGACAATATGGCCTTGGGTCAGCCCAGAGCAGGGGTTGGCAAACTATGGCCCACAGGCCAAATCAGGCCCACTGCCTGTTTTGCTTGTTTGTATGTTTGTTTGGTGAGGAAGATTGTCGCTGAGTTAACATCTGTGCCAATCTTCCTCTAGTTTGTACGTGGGATGCCGCCACAGCGTGGCTTGAGGAGGAGTGTGTAGGTGTGTGCCTGGGATCTGAACCCGCAAACCCTGCACAGCTGAAGCAGAGCATGGGAACTTAACCACTACACCACTGGGCTGGCCTCACACAGACTGCTTTTGTCAGTAAAGTTTATTGGAAAACAGCCACACTCACTCATTTACGTATTATCTGTGGCTCAACAGCAGAGCTGAGCCTGCACGGCCCACAAAACCTAAGATATCTATTAACTGGTCCTTTTCAGAGAAAGTTTGCCAATCCCTGGTGTAGAACGTTGTTGTCTTCTTAGGTCGGAGGAATTTCAGAGCAGGGAATCAAGAATCAAGAAAGAGAGGAAACCCTCAAAAGTTTGAAGAAGAGAGAGATTTGGGAGAAAACATTGGCTTCCAGGGAAAGGAGGGAGAGAATGAAGGGAGAATATAGACCTTCAGCAGACCTGGCAATAGCCTCGAAAGACTGGCCAAGAAATATTAGGAAACTGATAAATCTGCTCCCTTTAATTCCATTGTCTCTGTGGGGGATGCAAAGCTGTTTCCAGAGATTATGAGAAAGTATGTGTTGAATGTCTGGCAAAAGGCCAAGTCTCGAGATGGTCCTTCTGAAAGCCTGGCTGGTGACAGTGCTTTCATCTACTGTTTGTCTTCTCTGCCTCTGTGCTCTGACTTCAGGACCTGGAACTTCATGTTTCTTGGAAATCCATCATCCTCTATAGCCAATTGGCCCCCAAGCCCTGTCTTCTCTGACTCCTTAAATATACCTTCAGTCCGTCTTTCCTCTCCATCTCCACTGCCACAATGCTAGTTCTGCCCTCACCATCTCTCACTAGTATTATTGTAATAACATCCATCCACCCATCCATCCACCCATCCATCCATCCATCCATCCATCC